>NW_008588009.1:10805-27333 GCF_000691845.1 Merops nubicus
GCAGCAGGAGAAATCCTATATTCCTGTCTAACTTCATGCAAGTCAGACTTTGCAGCTACCACTAAGCATGGTATTCTGCTATCCATGAAGTGCTGCTGCAAATTTAAAGAAAACAGGCATATAGAAACAGAAAAAAAAAAAAAAACAGGATATGATACATTCAACCTGGAACAACCTGAGCTGAACTGTCTGCAGTGGCATTAAGACCTAGTCTTTGCACTGAAGTCAGGCATTTCTAGAAGCAGAATATTTTATATAAACAAACAGACATTAGATTTGTATGAGTAACAAAACTGTATTTTTGATGCATCAGCCATATATAACCAGCACTCATAAATAAAATGTCTTTTAAACACTGGAACTTGTGTATAGAACCAGTGACTGACACAGTATTTTTGTCAGTGAAAAGATGTATAAATGTAAAGGTCTGTACACAAATATACAAACCTTAAAAATCCTGGCACAGTACTCAAAGGACTTTGGGTTACTGACATCATATACCAGGCAGACAGCATCGCAGATGGTCTCAGCATCAGTTAAAAAGTCAGAGTCACTGACATCATGTAGCTGGAAAAAGAGAAGGTCAGAGAGTGAAAAAAGCTTTGTCATTATGCAGCTAAGGGAATTTTACAGCTTTACTTGTCTCAATTTTTATGGCTCATTTTTATGTACCCTTATTAATTTTTAATGAAATTAAATAATTTTATCCTTATTAATTAATGAAAAAAGGGTAGGAGTTTATCATACAGCCAACATATATGTGCTGTTAACATCACATCTGCAGGCAATCACAACCTCAGCATACAAAGTTACATTTACTGTAACACAAAGTCTCAGATTCCCACAGAAGCTGGCATTCATCCTACAGGGACCCACAGAGCTGAGGACTAGATCTTGGAAAACAAAAAGATTTCATAATCATATGGAAAACTACAGTGGATCTAGCTTTAAAGACAGTATTTAATCCACTGGAGATTAACTTTAGCCATCTTAATCACACTACATGACAGATTTTTCTTTCCTGAATAGGTAGATTGCTTGCTGATAATTTTTCATATGCTACAATTTGATGCCCTGCAACCTAAGACAAGGAACTGGGTTCTGTACAATTTAGGTAAAGATTTCAAAAATAACACGCCTTGAACAGGTATTTAAAGTATTAGCAACATGTAAATCCAGAAGTTATCTGAGCTGAAAAAGGAGTTGAGGGGAATCCACATTTATGAACAAGAGACAATTAGAATTTTGTTTGCAGAAGGCTCTGCATAATTCACTGAATTTTAAGATTAACCAGTCATATGCAAACAATAATGAGGTAACCTTACCAGCAAGTATTTTTCCTGGCCATATACATAGACTGTATTAATGGCATAGTAAGATTTGTGTTCTGCACGTATCTGCCTCTGTCTCTGAAAATACAGAATTATGTGTTAGAACACAGCAAATTGCCCCTTTAAGTTCTATTTGAACAGCTGTTTTACTCTATTTATTAACGAAAACTACAGTAATCTATGGTTTATTTTGCATAGCTATAATCACATGTAAAGTGATTATTGCATGCAATAGCCATTTGTCTATTTACTATCCAAAAAAAAAAATACCACCCCCACAACAATATAGTCCCTCCCTCACAGAACTCTCTAAACTTGGTAATAAGCTCAGCAAAGCTCCAAGATCAACTGGTTTTGCTGTTTAACCTTATCTCAAAAGCACATATAGATGAGTATAAGCAACAGGTTTCTTACTATTAGATTTCTTCCAAGAAGAGCCTGAAGAACTCCACTTTTCCCACAGCCTTTCATTCCAACAACGTTGCATCGGAAAACATTTCTCTGGGTCTGTTTTTTCTGGAGATCTATCTTTTTATCTCTTGTTACTTTTTAAAAAACACAAATTATTTTTCACAAGAGGCATATGCATGTATGTGAAAACAGGACACAACTGTCCACTTTGATCAAAATGCACAGAAAACCACCAAAAATATTAAATCAAAAGGTTTGAATTGAACAGAAAATAAGAATGTAAGTGAAGAAAGACAGTTTGTTTAAACTATTTACTCTTAAGCAGAGTTCAAAGTTTGAATACCTAAATTGCACCAATTTTTTTTTTACCTGTAATTGCTGATGCTTGAGATTCTTGCTCTGCAAGTATTGAGTAGCCTAAATAACCCAGGTACTCCAGGCAACGCTGAACATCTAAGTACGTGGTTAGCCTAGCAGAGGGGACAAAAAGTTTCTAAATTGTTACCATCTGTGATACCAATTCTTTACAGTACTGAAACAGATTTTTCCTCTTGTCTCCAGACTGACATGACAGAAGAGTTCCTGGCACTGTGTAGCACTGAAGGACAAAAAACTCTGAAGGCAAATGGAGGCAACTTCACCAGTCTTGGCAGTCAGCAGAACACTATGAAGAGCAGTAGCTGCTGAGGCCTATCAACCTACACCTTTTTTTTCCTCTGCAAATAATGTTTTGCTCATTTTCTTTATTTTCAACAGGAAAAAAAAACCTCCTTATTGAACATGATTTTTCATACCATCTCTAAAGAGTAGAACAACAGAAATAAGTGTTTTTTAAGTTTCAGGGAGATTTACACAGTCTGAACAGACACCTCCTCATAGCTAGCAATAAATACTGGTCCAGTTCTGAACGGGTTGTAACAATGGCCTGAAGGTTATGCCGCTGGATGGCTACAACAATGTGACTGCTTGGGTCAGTGTTCAAGTATGAAACTTCCACTCCACTACATTTTAAAGAAGAAACTACAAACCTATCACCACATCCAAAGTTCTCAACCACTTAAATGCAACGTGTCACACTTACGTCCACTGAGAGAGAAACCCTTGGTATGTAATCCACCCCCTTTCATTGGTACAGACAGTGTTGTTGACATCAGGTCCCCATGGCATGTAAGGGAAGACTTTGAACAAATCTTTCAGTTCATCGGGAGACAAAGCACAATCTCTGTCCTGAAAAGAAGCATATGGTATCAGAGATAAACCACTTATGTCTACCTAAACTGGTATTTTCTTGCTGTACACTTGTAAGACTCAAGAAACTGACTATAAGAAACTGAGTTGCTTTCTTTATAACCATTGTTCTTTTCTTTTTTTTTTTTAAATAAAGCTAAATATATGAGCTAGTTAGAAAAAAAAGTTTTGTAGTGCAACTGTTAACTGCCAACTCTCCTTGCAGACAGAAATATGAACAGCAGGTTAGTTTTGACTGTGTAACTTGAGCCACAGCAAGTTTCTGAATGAAGTGACATAATGACAAAACCACATTCTTTTTCCTAACAAAGTTGATAGTAAACTAAGACTCTTGAAAGGACACACACACTCAAATTAAAAGCTTACCAAATCATGTTTATCAAAAATACTCTGAAGAAATAAGTATGCATGGTGATTTAATTCTGTTGTGCAATCTGGAGGAATTTTTAACCTGTTGATTGAAAACAAGAACAAATGCAGTAAGTTTTAAGTGTGTTTATGAAATAAGTAATATTAAAAGTCAAAATACAGACTTTTACATTTGCTATTTGATCTTTGCCTTTAGTTTTAATAAATTATATTCAAAGAGATCAAAGAACATACTTTTTATTAGGAATGTCTTTATATTACCCGATACAAGGATATCCTGGAATTAAATGTTTATTTTTTTAAATGGAAAATTATGTAGTTACATTTTTGAAAAGAAACCACACAGTTGGTTGATCTCTTAACTTTTTAGCTGTGGGATTTCCAAAGGATCTCAAGTGCAGCAAAAATACTGACAAGCCTTTTCTAATTTGTTGCCACATACAATAAGCAACTGCTCAGATTCATGTTCCAGTTCTGTATTAAGAGTCTCTTTCACCATCTTTCTAACAAAGAGAGGTAGCCTGATTTGGCACAAGAGACAGGAGTTCTTCCTTCATAATTTTCATGAAGATTTTGGCTGCTAGATCCTAAAGTAAGGGAGACACTTGATGTAACAATGTGTTAAACCAACACACTACAATAACTCCTTCCTCCTGCCAAAGCAGGAAGCAGCATAAATCAAATGTATGTCAGTTACAGAAAGCTGAAGTGATACATACGGAGGAAACAAGTACTCTGGAGTAAGCTCTAAGTCATCATCATATCCAAATCGACGGAGAACAGTCCAAGTTGTCTCATGCCTTCCTCGCTGAATGAAAAGCGTGTGTAGAAAAAGAAAACCTAAAAATCAAATGATGAAATCTTAAGGCCGTGAAACACTTTATCTGCTACAAGTGTTTTTAACAGAATCTGGCTGAAAACAAAAATTTTTAAATACACATTCAGATTTTAAACCTCCTAGGTGACATTATCACATCATCTACACAGGCTGAAAGGTCAGAAATTGTGTTATTTGTAAAACTGTCCTTCAAAGAACCATTTCCTTAAAACCATCCACTTGGTTTTCTGTTGTTGTTTGCTTCTTTCACTACTAGCATTTGAGAAGAACTTAACTGTATGGATATAAAGACAATATTTTCAACAATGTAAAGTAGTAAGCCTTAGCAAAAAGCCTGGAGAGCAGTCTCATGGAAGACTGCCTTTAGTTTTTCTGTATCAAAATAACTGGCTAGGATTTTTGTTTAGCACTTTCCAGGGCTTAATGAACACTGAGAATTCACTGTTTAGTAAGGCTACGCCTTAAGATTCCCACTCTTTACAATCTCTCAGGAGTCCTATTACATATGTAAACTCCACAAGCAAAACAGTTACACTGATGTTCAAAGAAAATGATTTTTTTCTCATTTCACTTTTGCCATATGCTCTGAGCAAATCTGTACAAGATAGCTGTTAAAATGTGACAGACTCCACACCTTGCTGACAAGTGTTGCAGACAGTGAGCCTAGAGACAAGATACAGATTTATCTAGGAGACAATCTTTTTTGAATCAATATACTCGTTTGGATTCCAGCCTCTGTAAGACCTGTTTTATTCACCCTGCTATTCCCCATTTTCATTGTCCTTTGATACTATACTGTCACTACATCCAGCTACTGTAGACTAAAAGAACTGAAATACAGATCATATTCCAAACAACTAACTTCTTAATGTAAGAATTATCAACTATATAAAGATACATCTTTAAATAATTCTTACCTTTTAACGTTAATCCATTATCTGCAACTCCATCACTTAGGTTTTTCCTGACTACATTCTTTACATCTTCCAAAGCTTGAGGTGCTAGTGGTGTATTAAAACAAATTCTCTAACAAAACCAAAGAACAACATGTTAGGACCATTGCCTCCTAAGCTGGACAAACAGCACATCCTGAATAAAATACAGCTTCAAATGTTCTGATAAGCTAGCAAAGGACAATCCAATTTCTTACTGGAAATAAAAGCATGTAAACTTTATTTTATTTTCAAATACAAGCATTGGGGTCTACACATTTTAAACAGATTTTAAATTTTGCTCTTGAAGTAAAACTTGAACAATGGTCAGAAATAAAATTAATACCATTTCTGTTTTTACAAATCCACTCTTCTATGCTGCATTTGAGACTATTAATATCCACACCCAGTTCCCTTACAATTCACCTTATTACTTCAAAAACAATCACCTGTTTTACTAGAAATATACAGTTTGACTATGAAGCATGGTGAAAAGAGAAGCAAAAGAGTTACCTGAAAGAAGTTAAGCTCTGCATCATTGAGAGTACCATCATTATCCTGATCAGAAATTCTAAAAATGCGAGTGAGTGCTTTAATACAGGCAGGTTTCATCTACGGAATAAAAGGAACTTTAGTGTCCTTCTTGGCTTGAGTATAAAAAGATTACACTGAATGGCATCAGGCAGCTCAATCACATTAGAACAATACTAGCCTTCATTTAACTATTTTAGAACAGAGACATTCACACACACGTACACAAAAATAAAAAGCAAGAAGAAACAAAATCTTGACCTAGCAAATTTACATCCATGACATTAAAGGAATTATTCCACATTAAACTTCTATTCAGTTATTAGAAAAGCCTCAAGTTCTCCAGAAGCTAAAGGTAGCTCTACTTAGGTATTAAAATCACTTTTCTAGATTCAGTCTTATTGCTACAGAAAGCTTTAAAAAAAACCTATTTTTTTCCCAAAACATTTTTTGTGGGGAGGAAAAAAAAAAACAGAAAGGCCTTGCAATCCCAGTGCCTTGCAAAAATACATGGATCTACAACTACAGATTCTTTCTAAACAAGCATACTATCACTATTCACCATTTCAACTATGGCTTCAGAAGACTTCATTAAATACTGAAAATCTTCACAGGGTGCATTCATCTACCAGGCAAAGCATTGATCATATGGACTATCTCTATGACAAAAAAATTGCTAGGATACCTTCCAAGCGAAGGAAAAGAGACACTGGTAATTCTCTCCCAACAACTACAGTGATGATGGACTCTTCTCTTCACAGAGGTCACACAGATTGCATAGAGATTGGTTTTGGAAAACCAAAAAGATTTCAGCACAACAATTTTATCACAATATTACTAACTCATAAAGATGATTCTGATGGAAGAAATCAAAACAGGGTTATTCTCTGGTTCTCAACAAAGTATTTATGATTGAAGCAACTTTCCTACTGCTCAACAGTACCTGGGTGTAGTTTAGAGATTTTATTTATATTCACCCATGAAATCAGTGTTTTTTAAAAAATAAACTCCATAATATGCTCAACTATCTGCTTGTGGTACTTGAAAACCAGCCATGTCACTTGTTTCTTATCCTTTTGCCAATGTCTCACAAGACAGTCAGAAAAGTTCTTTCCCTTAAATCAGGCTGTCTGGATTATTTTACCTGAAATAAATGGGGTTCCTGTGAAATGTATGTCTAAAGGAGATCTGAACACATGAGTTTGTTCACATTACATTGGCTTAGAGCCATTACCAGAGATTTTCATTTCACTTAGCAGCTCACATGGGCAACAGAAAACTGTCTGCATGGCTTTGAATGGACAGGAAAGACAGACTGGATTAATGCAACACAAAACAATCATGGTTCTAGAATATAATGCTTGGCATTTGGAGGTGGCATGGTGTTAACAGAACACACTAAGAGATGCAAAACCCATGGAAAAGGAAAGAACAGGAAGGTGACTGAATTTCCCCCCCCCTTACTTTTTCTTATAATTTATGTGTAAGTACCTCTTTCTCCTCTGGACAATAAAGAGGACCTGTAGGATGTAGAACAGCTTTCTGTGCATAATAAAATAGTTCAGATATATTCTTCAAGTTTTTGGCTGAACACTGAAAGAGAAATCCTTCTATTGATTAGCTAGTTTTCTTGACTATTTGTCGACTTTTTCCAAAATTTAAGCAAGCATCAAACTTTTAAAGATCTAGCCCCCTCTTGTGGGCACAGGGCTGTTCTGGAAAAAAGACATCAAACCCCTGTAATAAAGGAGGTCTCACTACAACTTCCCGTCACATCGAGAACAGAGAAACAAAAAAGTTGTGCCTACTTTGGGGAAAAGAAAAAAAAAAAGTTTAAAAAAGAAAGGCATATCCACACATTAATTCCATTTTTAATACTTTGCAGAGACCTATCTGGTTGAATATTAAATTTAAAACATGTGCTAAAGGCAAGGATGTGAGGAGGCTCTAAATATTAGAATTTGACAGTAATATTTGATTATACAATAGTATAATCTTCTCTAGAGAAAAACAACACATAAACTCACCATGGTAATTACTTGTACTTGAATATTTTATTTTGAACAAAAACCAAATCACCTTTTCTATTAAAAAAGTTGCCATACATGCTTGGCAAGAATGTAATTTTTGTTACTCATTCTAATTTCAGAAAGTCTTGCATACCTCTACACATGTTTCTATCTCTGTATATTGATTCATAATGGGGAGGATAGTTTCCATACTGCTATATTCCACTAGATCAGACTTGTTTCCCACTAATATAAGAGGCAGCCTGAAAACAAAAAAAGGTTAAGTGCTTTAAAGACAGAGGGATAAAAAGATCTATCTTAATTTAGCATACATCCCACAAGAAGCCATTTTATTGTTTTCATGGTGTAATGAAATATCACTGGCAGCCAACGGGCAAAACTGAAAGATAGCAATTTTAAGTAAATTGCCTTGATAGACAAGATAGATGTGTACTTATTGATACTAGAAAACACCCACAGTTAAGCACAAAAGGAACCGATCATATTATTATCCCACAAAACAAGCATCAGTAGAAAACCTATACAGACCGTGTAGCCAAAAGTAGTTATACCATAACAAATGTGAACACCTGCTAACAGCTGCCCATGAAATTCAAAATAAATAGGATTGCTGGCATATGTAACAGACCTACATACTTTAAATCTCTTGTGGCTTGGACTTCTTATATAAACTTTAAGCTTAGAATTTGATTTTCTTAACCAATTAACATCCTCAACACTGTGCATTGACACCCATCGATGTGCAGCCTAATTCACACTTCTCATCTTTACTTATGCACCTGCTATCTTTGTCTGTCCTTTCATTGATGAGAGGAATCCATCGACTTGTTACCTACAGTGGGGTTAAAAACAAACATGAAAAACACATTTTCAAATTTGATATGACAGAATTGTTCCCAAAGTTTGACTACAAATGCTACTGCTTCTTTCCTCAAAACATACGTATTTGCTCACAAAGGAAAAAACCAAAAACTGGCACTGATTAATGAACAACTTGCATCAGATGACTGAAATGACTGAAAACTCAAGATGTTGCAACAGACCAGAAGTAATCATACATCTGTATGTCCTCTTAACAGCTTCATCTCAAGCAATACCTTACACATCATATATGTCTAATACAGTTTTCTGCTTGCCAACAATTAACAGCACACAGGAAACATCTCAAGCAAAAGCTGGATAAAATATGTTACCATACCTTATCAATGGAATTCTTGTTGTTAACAGCATACACTATACAAATCACATTTGCCTAAAATGAAAAGGAAGGAAAGTCATGGAATTCCACTGTTTGGAATGTCTAGATCAAGAGAGACAATCAAGAACCATATGTAACAACATCGGAGTAAGAACATTCCATCATTTGCCAAACACTGTGTCACTGACTTTTTTAAGCTAGTAGTAGCCTGAACAACATCCCAAATCAAATAACTTGTATGTTGAGAAGTGCCAAAAGCCCTGTCTTGCAGTGTGATGTTCACAGCTTTTGCCTGCAGAGAAGCCTACACTAACAAGCAGCCTAAACTGAAGAATCATATTTGGCAGCCTCTGCTCAAGTACCAAACTAAATGCCAGAAATGGAACTACAGCATGACAGACAGTACAGAAAGTGTGCAAAGGTGCTCAGATAGAATTAAAAATAGCAAACAGAAGGAACTATAAAACTACCAAGAACATGACAGGAAGAAGTGGAATGGATCTTTCCAGGGCAGCATTATTTCTGTATAAAAACTGTCAATCCCTTGGCCTACTGATAAAAAAGATTTTTAGGTTCTGTCCTTTCACTTGGAAGGAAAAAGCTTAAGGGTAATTCACCAAAGCTGCTGCAGTACCTACTTTTCTTAAATAAAGAAAGGTCTACTACAGCACAGGGCACAGAACAAAACAAAAGGAAATTCAAGCAAGAAAAAAGTGAGCGTTTTTTCTTTCTTCAGCTCAAACCAGACTCCATCTAATGCAGAGAACTTAAAAGTAAAGATTTGTCCAAAAGCACAAACTATTTACTAGTAAACACTAAAATACACTTACCTGTGATATTTCTTGGTAAAGCTGCTCATCACTTTGCTCTGCTTCTGTGTTCAACAGAATAAGCCACTCATTAATGCTAAACACACTACAAACAAAACTGAAGAGCTTAAGAAACTGAAGAAGGGTATTTCACAGTGCTCTGAAGACATGTGAAAGCTCTTGTTAAATGTCTATAAAATGCACTGTTACAAAATAACTGTCTGTTACACACAAGTTTTTTAGCAGCTATTTTAAAGAGGAATAATTACATTTGTAGACAGGTTCTCTTTGGAATGAGTCATAGTTTGCATTCTCCTGCACATATTAACAGCCCCTTCCTGAGAAGTAAGTAACAACATCATTCTGTAATGTAAACTTTTACAACAGAATATGGCATATGTTCATTTTATTGCAGTGTCAATGATTTTTTTTTCTAGTGAGAAAAAGCTTCTGTTAACTGAATCTATGAAACATCTTATCCAATAGAAAGAAAAACTCACTCCACATAAATTTAAGCTCAAGTTAAATGCAAAAAGAAATAAAATTATTTCTTTGTTCCAAATAGGTAAACACACCAAAAATATTTCCTCAGTAGTGGTGGGGGAGAGAAGACAGAAAGGTATCTATCTGCTAACATGGCCTAATTTGTGGCTTCCATTATAAATGGCAGAAGGATTTTTCTAGCTGTGCAACAGTCACCTGTATTTTATGAACCTTAATACAGCACCTACCCATCTGTTCCATAAACACAAAAATACAAAATATGGAACAGACACTAAAGGACATGGCCTTCAAACTCAGACATCGAATATAAGGTATGTAAAGTTTCCTGCATCTTACTAAATCCTTCACTGAAAGAAAAATAGTTTTGAACTCCATGCAACTTACCACTTTGTCTGAACCTGTAAATAGGTCTGTCACACAAAGAACACTGACCTCCCTGGAGTATTGCTACGACTGCCTTGCACAGAAGTACCAACAGCAGCTAAGGTTAGGCTTTGAATTAGTAGGACCAGCCATCATCATCTGATTTAGTTTTACGCCATGAGTTTCTACTTATTCTAGTCTTTTCCTGCCTGTAGTTTTGGTCCCACACCAGTATGGCTGTTGGCAAGGTTACTGAGTCACACAAACAATTCCATACCCAATCAAGCAGTAATGGAACTGAGTAGTCCTCACCTGAATAATCCACTATGTGGGTTGGAACTCTTTCAGGGGTGACATCAGCTGGAATGGTGATTTCTTCAGCTCGTGGTGGTACCTTGGGTTGTAAAGAACAAGAAAAAGCCTTTAAAGACAATCCACAAAATGCAGATAGTAGAAAACCAGTTGACTACCATAATACACCTGGCAATTAGTCAGCTTCAAACAGAAGAGTTTATTAGTAGCTCAAGTACTTCTGGGGTTGGATTTTTTTTTGCAATGTACTGAAAGTCACTGCTACTTTCTCATTCTTTGTCATAGTTTACTTACTGAATAAGGAACTTGCTGTGTGCTTTGCAAGAAAAATCCTGTTAAAGGATTCAGTGAATGTTCCTAGAAAACTCAGATCTGCTATACCCAACCACCTATAGAGAACTATTGCAATACTGACAACTATAAATAAAACCTAAATTGCAATTGTAAAAAAAAAAGCCATATAAATAAAAGTTGTAAAATCTGGGGGGTTATCAAATTCAACCAATTACTTTGAAGGGCTCTGCACTCTTTAGCAGGAGAGCAGCATCAGAGTCAGCGTGCCATTACTGCCTAACTAAATATGGTTTAATCCATGTTCAAATGCTTTAGGTTTTGCACAAGATATCTTGATCCTACTTCAGCTGAAGTCAGTACAAGAACCACCTGGGTGAACAGGGCATGGATTGTTAAAAAAAATAAATAGAATATACAAGGTACAGCACACAAGAACAAAAGACAAAATCTAAGTCTCAACTTTTACATGAGTGTAAGCTGACAACTTCCTTGCCTCTCACAGAGCACTAAACGTTACACTCAGAAGAGCCTGCACAGCAAAACATGATACTGATAAAAAGTGTTCTGCAAAACACTGTAAACTAGCTATGACTTCTGGCCATTCTCCCCAGAGAACTCTAATCCACATTCATGAAGAATCAACTTAAACTAATTTTGATGCAAACTTCCTGCACAGCTATTTATTGCCTTTAACCTGCTAACAGTGAACTTCCACGATGCTTTTGTTTTCTTTCAATAAAAAAAGGAAAAAAGAAAAGCTAATCACCAGAACTGCTCTTCATAAAGCTTCAGGCTCTACTGGCATCTTCATCAAGAATGATTACTGATAACACCCAGTATACTAAACACTATTTCAAAGGCTGCAATGTCCATTACACACACCCATATAGCTCCAATCTGCACAACTAGCCTGCAGAAACTGTACATGTCTCTTTCAGCAGTTTATGTCAGATCCAGGACTTTGTAAAAAATGTTTTTTTTCTGTAATTTCAGGCAGATTTGGTTTTATATATAAATGATGCTTTTCTCTCAACAAGAATTCAGAGAAATATTCCATGTTATATTGCAGGAAGAAGCTGAGAAGTGAATAGATGCCTACAATTCATTAAATACATCAACAAACAACCTGCCAAAGGAACAAGTCCTTGAGTAGTTTAGGGACAAACAGAAACTCGAGCTCCTTTTTACCTGCAAAGCTGGGAACTAAATTCAGTTATGTTAACAATCTGATCTTGACTCATGAACTGTGGTAACCTACCTGTGATCTGCATTAAACACAGCACAGTGTAGATTCAAAGAGCAGCACATGATGGCTATTTTAAGACTGGTGATCAGGAGACATAAACATTCCTGTTTACATGTAAAAAGCTCAACTATTTGCAGTAGCTGCAGTTCTTTTTATAGTATTAAGAGAACTATGTGCTGCTTTTTGAAATGAATAAAATGTAGAAGTAGCTTTACTTTTATTCTGGGAGAAAGCAGTAAGATGTTTGGGTGGGGTTTATTTCAAAAGAGTCAGTAAAACATTCTTCAAAACCATAAGCAAAGGCAACATCTCGCTTAGTTACAAGAAATGGTCAGGTTATACAATGTGACTTAAATTCCTCATTCATTTGCAATCTACTTGCTCTTTAAATATAACATTTGAAAAAAAAAAACAACTGAGGGTCTTGCCTCTTTCAGCACCTTCCCATTTATGAGTCTCTAATATTGAAATATGTTGCCAGATATGACCAGTATAAACTGTTCAAACCCCCTAACATTCCTCAGATATCAAAAAAACTTGGTTTAGTTCTCCATGTGAAAAACAAGAAAGGAACTTAGATAAAATTTAAATTCCCAATCTTCTTGCAGAGATATATTTAAACTAACCTACTTCACTCTTCCAGAAGTTATCATTGCAGGTTTGTTTTTTTCTTCTAAATAGGGAACATTAATTTATAGCAGAGCCTATTAACTTACCCTTTGGAGGAAAAAATTACTCATTAGGACACAAATAAAAAAACAAATCAGAAAAAAAATAAGGATGCTCTACCTCTTCTGGAAATTCTTCACTGACCAGAGACATAATGAGTGATGTCTTCCCAACTCTGGCTGCAAAAACATTAAAAACAGAGATCAGATAATTTGGTTTTGTTTCACACAATACATGCATCCCATCATAAAATGGGATGTATTTTTAAAACATTTTCCAGCTAACTACATTGAAGGCTTTTTACCCATAGTTTAAGCATACTAAATGTAGATGACAGCAAGTTTCTTGTAATGCTTTTATTGTAAAACCTTAGGCTTCATTTCACACTTCTGCATTTCATCCAAAAGGGAATCAAATCCTGCTCGGTCTTGCACAGAAGAATTGGCAGGTTTTAACCTTAATATAGAATACTTAAGCAAACAAACAAAACTTCAATACAACCTAGAAATTCATTAATACAACTTAATAAATAGAAACAAAGAAAGCACAAAGAGCAGAATTTAGCAATTAATTATTTTTACAGTATTCTTGATGACTGTTCCTCAGTCCTAAACTACCAAGGGTAAGAGCTAGACAATAACACATGGACAAAGGCTTCACAAACTAGTGCATTATCTCCTTAAGACAAATGAGCCATCCTCCACAAAAAGTGGAAAAAATCCCCCACCAAACCACCAGCTCTTCTAAAGTCACAGTTTTCTTAATCCAACAAGAAGAAACTAATAAAATCTCTACTTCAATGCTTAACTATATTTAATCAAATAAATTACTCAATTTACCAGCAAAGCTCAGACTTCTGGTATCACAGATTTCTTGGTTTTGATCATCTTTAACATGACCATTTAAAATTAAGTTGGTAACTTCTCTCAGGGTTTCCCTCTCTCTAAAAACCTTCATCTGTCAACTCCTGTTCCTTTTAAAGCCTTGAAAGACTGTGACAGCTCTATTTGGTTTTGAGATATTTCTTAAAACCCAGAATGTTCAGACTCAAATGTTATCTGGGACTGTATATATCCAACAGCCCTTGATTCAAGCAAAAGCTCATTTCATGCTGGACATACAACACCTTTGTTAGTGTGCACGTTTTATCAGCCAAGACATTGCTCCCCAGCAGCCAGAGCCTGTACCACTGCTCCTACTGAAAACATTACAAAATGTCACCACTTGACAGATTTCTTTTGCTGATATCACTGCATTTGCACATGTCTATTTATCTGAGTATTACTCTGAATACAGGAGGAAGAAGAGATTAAATTGTAAAATGGATTGGTTTTGTGCAGAAAATGGTATTACTGAACCAATGATCTCTTCAAAGTACATTCAACTTATCTGAGTCTATTTTTGGTATAGTAACAAAGAGCCTTCTGACATCCAGAAATAAAAGGTTCTCCTCATCATGGTAAGTTAAAAAGTATCTACCACAAAGCTATGAAAAGCAAATACAGTTATCCTGTGGAGGAAGGGTTCTGTTTTCCTTAGGGAGAACAGTTGAGCTGGAGCAGTAGGATGCAGGCTTCTCAACAGCAACGTGGTTGTTTTCAAAGACAGTCACAGGAGCTAAAAACTAATTCACACTGCCAGGTGTCCTCCTGCATAAACTACACCCTGACAGCACCAGAAGAATTTTAACAGCTCTCATGCCTCCATAGGTAAGTGCTTTCCTGATAGGCAAGTAAAGTTATTAGATGATTACTGGAAATAGTGCAGCATATTTTGCACCTAAGTCAGCTCTAATTTGAAATGGTGACAAAACACGTTTGCAGATACAGAGAAGCATTTAATTAATTTTATATGACTGAAAACAGAAGATTATGGACTGATTGTTAGCGCAGATGCTCAGTATTTATAAGCTTCTGACACACTCCCAAGTGTTCTAGAGTTGTTTTTTTATGGAAATCCATAGGTCCAAGTGCAGAGATTTTGTTTATTTTGCTTGAATGTAGGTCAACCATTTGCCTTTCAAATCCTGTTTATAGTCTTAGAAATAACAGCCTAAACAATACAGGCTGGCTAGGATGAAGAATGCAGCACAGCACTTTGTGATAATTAATTCCTCTTTTTCCCCCCTATACAAATCCTTTAGGTCATGCTGCATACAATAACATGCTAAACATGTTCTGTAAGTTACTGCCTATTAAAAATTTATGTTTGCACTGTGGATACTAGGACTAAAACAACCTTAAACATAAAATGTAGACCACTGAGGATGAAACAGGCTATGTTTTAGAACAAGCTTACAACAAAAGGTTGATACTTCAGAGTCTGGACCTGTTACTACCTAGCAAATATTCAATGGTTCAGACTACCTCGTGGTTTCAGAATGATATATACAAAAGACACACACACAAACAGTATAACTGATGAATTTTACCCATCTCTCCCGTCTGTTCTTTACAATTACAACAAAAATACAATATAAAGATGCTCATGGTCTCTGATGTGTGCCATGTTCTATGCTGCTCTGTTCAAGAGACCTGCATCTTTGAAATTTTCAGCTGAACACACTGTGAACCTAACTGCCACACCAAAGCACCTCTTACAGCTGCACTTAAACTACCGTGTACAGAGCCTCTCCAGAACACAACATTGCCAAAGAAATATTCTGAGGAGAAACTCAACTGTGCAGTCTAAATAAACTGAGTCTTGTAGAACTAGCCAAATACACGCTTAACGAGTTAACTTTCTGCATAGTACCATCTCCCTGAAGATTCCTCTCTAAAGAAGTCACAGAGGATCTTTCTAGGCAGTATAGACAGAGCCGACCCACGCTATAAAGTAATTGTGTAAAGTGTACTATAAATATAAATGAGGCATTCAGTTCTCAAGAAAGCTTTGTTAGTAGTACTACTTTCTTAGTATAATTAGGCAATTTTACTAATAACACTTGGTAATTACTCTGTATTCTCTTCTTCCAAGGAACTTCAGCACACTTTACAAACTAACAAAACAGAACCTCCTTATTGCTCTTTGCATCAGTAAGCAGCTCTGCCCATGAATGCCTCGCCGCTTATTTGGGTACCTAAGTGTGAACTTAAGGACATAATTTCAGGAACATATGAGCAAGCAGAGAGCGGCTGTAACTTTGGCATGCACACCAATACGTGTTGTTTACTCAAGGTCACACAGAGTAAGCTCACGGCAGAAGCGGGGATCGCACTCCCTGGCCCTGTCCTAGCCAAAAAAACAAGTCCGCAACATCCGACTGGTGACAGCCTGGAGCACTTCTGGCCACTGATTCCCAAACTCAAAGAAAAATTGCTCGGTTTCCACCAAAAAGAAAAATAACTAATCAGAGCGTTGCCACATACAAGAATCTCATCCGGTTCCCTCTCCAGGGACGCCCAAGGCGCACACCGACTCCCCGGCTGCGAGCCCGGCACCCG
>NW_008588010.1:0-371 GCF_000691845.1 Merops nubicus
AACACCAAATAAAACCCCAAAACACACCAAAAAAACCCCAAAGCACACCAAGAAAAAACCCAAACACAAAAAAAACCTCCAAAACACCAAAACAAACCCCAGAACACCAAAAAAAAACCCAAAACAAACCCCAAAACATAAAAAAAACCCCAAAACACCAAAAAAAAACCCAAGACACCAAAAAAAAATCCCAAGACACCAAAAAAAAATCCCAAAACACCAAAAAAAAACCGAAACTCCAAAAAAAAACCCCAAACACACAAAAAAACCCCAAACACACACAAAAAAAACCCCAAAACACCAAAAACAACCCCCAAAACACACAAAAATAACCCCAAAACACCAAAAAAACCCCCAAAACACACACAAAA
>NW_008588010.1:477-876 GCF_000691845.1 Merops nubicus
CCCCAAACACAAAAAAAACCTCCAAAACACCAAAACAAACCCCAGAACACCAAAAAAAAACCCAAAACAAACCCCAAAACATAAAAAAAACCCCAAAACACCAAAAAAAAACCCCAAAACACCAAAAAAACCCCAAAACACACCAAAGAAAAACCCCAAAACACACAAAAAACCCCAATTAAAACCCACGACAACTTTTTTCTGCCTGTTTTTAGGAGCTTCAATTTCGATTCGGTTCCATTTCTTCCTCCTTCTGCTTTAGAGGGGGGGTTGGGGCTTCTTTGCTCCCAAGCCCCATGGAAAAGAGGAAATAAATTCCTGGAAATCAAGCAGCTCTCTCTGATTTCTTCCCCTTCCTCCTCTTCTAACCAAGGCTGAAAGAACCCCAAAACCTTCAGA
>NW_008588010.1:950-5162 GCF_000691845.1 Merops nubicus
CAAAAAACTTCAGAGCTAGCCCCCAAAAACTTCAGAGGTGGCCCCCCAAAAACTTCAGAGCTAGGCCCCAAAACTTCAGAGCTAGGCCCCAAATGCTTCAGGCAGGGCCACGACCCCCAGAACTAGAACTGAGGGGTGATAAATCAGCTCTAAACACTTTAATTGTCCACAAATCCTTAACAATGAAGCTTTTTTTTGGTGGCTGGGTGACTTGTTCCATCATCTCTTTGGATTGTCATTAATTTGGGGGGGTTGGATGTTTTGATGTGTGATTGTGAGTGGTTTTATTTCCTCTTCCCCTTCCAGATAATTGAAGATATTGAGTACCTGAAGTTTGACAAGGGGCCGTGGCTGGAGCAGGATGATGTTTCTTTCCATCATTTGAGGCTTTAGTAAGTAGAAAATCTTCCAGGAAGTGGACATAACATCAAATCTCAAGCAAAATGCTTCAAAACCTGGATTTTTCAGAGTATTCTGAGGTTTGGGGGGTTTTTTTTGGCCAAGAGTCAGCACTGATAACAGGATCCTGGGATGTTTTGGCACTGGAATGTGATGTGACATTTTCCTCCTACTAATGGCTCAGAGGAGAGGCTCCAATAGGTCTCATTCCATTAATGAAGCACTAATGAACTCTCCAGGCATTTCCTAAGTGCTGTGACCTGTTTTGGGAAGGTATTTTATGAGCCTTTCTGTTCCTGGAGGATTCCAAAAAAGCAGAAATTTGGGGGGTTTATTTATTTCTAAAACTGATTTCTCAATGCTGGGGGGATTTGAAAGATTTTGCCAGCAGCCTGAACACAGAATATAGTGAGGAAAAGGGAAATCAAACAAACTTGGGCTGCCCAGGTTGATTTTGGAGTCTCCTTTTCTGGGGAGATCCCTGGAGGGGATCCTGGGCACACTGTGAGCAAGGGGGATTGGATGAGATGATCTCCAAAGGTCCCTTCCAGCCCTCACCATGCTGGAATTTTGTGGCTGCTCAATAAATCCTTTTTTTTAATCACTTTTTCCCCCTGATTCCCAGTAAATAATCCCAACTGGAAGCTTTAATCCTCACTAGGAGCTTTAATCCTCATTCATGGGGTGGAATATTCTCCATTTGGCAGTTTTTTCAGTCTCCAGGAAGAGTAACAAGAAGGATTGTGAAGCTGAGTGGTTTAAGGGTGGTGTTTTTTGGGGCTTTTTTTATTAAAAACCCTTTGTTGAACCTAAAATGTTCACCTAAAGACATCTAAAGGAGATCTCCACACTTAAGAGACTTCCTGGAGAGAAACTTGCACAGAAATGAGACAGGCTTCCCATTTTTCCACCCCAAAAAAAGCCCCAACCCACCTAACTTGGAATATTTCCAATGCTGGGCAACCTCTTCCAGTGTCTCAACACCCTCAGCATGAAAATTTCTTCTTGAAATCCAATCTAAACCTCTTTTCAGGGCCAAGCTGTTGTCTCTGCCCCCTAAAGACACTGGTAAAAAGTCTTCCTCTGTCTTGCTCAACCTATTTTAGGCCATTTTCCTGCTGGAAAGTGTTGGGGGAGCAGGAAATTCAGAGTTTATTGGAAGCAGGGGCTTATTCTCCTAAATTTTCATTGGTTCTAATCATTCTTTACATAAATTTTACCCAAAAAAAACCCCACCCTGGATCATGGGAAGCTCCAAAACTTCCAGCAGCAAAGGACTACAAAGAATTTTGAAACCCTCCTTCCAAATTCCTGCCATAATTGACAAAAAAAATCTACTTGATAAAAGAATTTGGGTTTTCAAAGAGGTTTCAACTTTGCCTTTAGGCTGGAGGTGCAGTGGAGTGGTTGGATTGTTCCAGAATTTGATTCTTTTTGTGGTTATCTCCCTGGTTCATCACTAGAGGGATTTGCTAACCCTCCATATCCTCTAAATATTCAATTCTGGATGAATATTCTGCATTCAATAACCTCAATTTCTGCCTTTATTGTGCCAGGTGCTGGAGTAGGAGCTTAAACTCTTTTTTTATGCTTCTGATCCTCTTTGCCTGTTGCTTTTTTTTGGCTTTTCTTGCTTCCAGTGCCTCCTAAAATTAGAGGTCGTGGCTCTTCTCTCAAGGGGTGAAGCTAGATCAGGGTTTGGAGGCATCTGAGAAAACAACTCATGGTTTTCATGCCCTTTATCTGAGATGATTTCTTCATGTAGCAATGAAACAACAGCATCTGGTGACTGAAACCTTTCAAAAATGGCCAGAATCAGGTTTCTTTTGAAAGAAAAAACACAGTTAAGCTGCTTGTTCCCCTCCAGCTTCCCCCTGGCACAGGTATTAAAGGAGGGATGATGAATTTCAGGGTGTGGGAGGGAGTCACAACAAAACACACCATTAAAAAGGGGTCTGTGGAGATCCAAACTTGGCTGCTGGTTATTTTAGAGCTCAGCCTTTCCTTGTTTTCTCTGTGCCCAAGGAGAAGAGAGGTGGTTTGCAGTTGGCCTGCAGTCATTTTGCCTTTGGGAAAGATTTTGGGGGGTTTTTAGGGTTTGATATGTTGCTGGTGAGCTGCCTGCCTCATCTGCTGCCCTCTCTGGGTGTTGCTGCAAGGCTGCAGGAGGTATTTTTCTGCCTTATCCAGCTTCAATCCCTTTGCTTGACCTACCAACCTTCTGCCCTCCTCCTAATTTGGGCCATTCTAACCCCAAAATTTTACTCTTGGGAAGGAGTGGTGGGAGGCTGAGAAAGATGGAGAAGACTCAGAGGGGAGCTGAGCAGGGCTGAGCAAAAGCTAAAGGGTTCCTGGCTGGGTTCAAACTGGAACCCAGGAGGTTCCATCTCAACAGGAGGAGAAACTTCTCTGCTGGGAGGTTGCCCAGAGAGTTTGTGGAGTCTCCAAACTGGAGAGATCCCAAACCCCACTTAGATGTGACCCTGAACACCCCACTTTGGAGGAGAGGGGTGGGATGAGATGATCCCCAGAGGTCCCTTCCAACCCCACCACGTTGGGATGCTGCAAGCTGGAGGGATCTCCCAGAGCAAAACCTTCTCAGAATTCCTCCTTCTCCACGTCCTGAGTCCAACAAAACCATTCTTCTGGCTTTGAAAAGGTCTCCAGGAGTTCCTCTGGAGCATGGTTTTCTTCTGCACCTTTCAGAGGGGGGATCTTCAGGCCCTGCAAAACCAACAAGGCTGTGGAGAGGAGGAGCTGGGAGGTTGTGGAACTTCTCCTGGGCTGGTTTCATCAGCCAAGCCTGTGGTTAGACCTCTCACATCCCCACAGCTCCTTCAGAAGAGCAGAAGAAGCTTTGTGTGGACAAAGAGCTGGGCTGCCAGCCCTCATTTCACTCAAGAAAACAAGATGGGTGTTGGCCTCTGTTTTTATCTGGATGAAAAGAGGATTTATTTCCATTTGGAAACAATAATTGGCTCCATTTGACCCATTAATGACTCTTAGTAGGCCACAAGTCCTGGTCTGGTCAGTCCTCCAGAGTTGTGTTGGGTGGGACAGCAGACAGAGGTGGTGAGGAGCATGTTGAAGGACCTGTTTGTGCTGGAACTGGTGATTTTTTTAAGTCCTTTTTGACCATTTATTTAGCTTCTTGGACCTCTGGCTGACCCCTCTTGTCATGGAGACTCCAAAAAAATCTCCTGAACACCTCCCAAGGGGAGCAGAGCTGAGGGTTGAAGGCCCTAACTCCCATTTCAACCCAAAACACACTGCTGAGAAGGTGGCCTCAAGGTGTGGGAGAAGATTTGATCTCCAGGGTGTTGCCACTGCTGTTTCTTGAGCTGTTTTCAGGTAGAAATGGAGAATTTCTTGGGCCAGAGAAAGCTTTTGGGTAGGAAATGTGGTTTTTCTGGTGCTCTGTGTTGTCACTTCAGATTTTTGGGACTCTTTGAGGCATCCTGGCTCAGGATGGGGGGTTCCTCTTTGGTTTCTAGCTTTACCCTACCCTGCACCTTTAGGAGATGTTTTCATTGCTGCCTCATGAGTCCTGGGGGCAGTTTTGGGTCCTTCACTCCCAGAAGGACCTTGAGGGGCTGGAAGTTTTCCAGAGAAGGGCAACGGAGCTGCTGGGGAAGGGTCTAGAGGCCAAATGTGGTGAGGAGCAGCTGAGGGAGCTGGGGGTGCTGAGCCTGGAGCAAAGGAGGCTCAGGGGAGACCTTCTGGCTCTCCAAATTCCCTGAAAGGTTGAAGCCAGGTGGATTTTGGGCTCTTCACCCAAGAAACAAAGGATGGGAAAAGAGAAAACAGCCTCAA
>NW_008588011.1:0-56742 GCF_000691845.1 Merops nubicus
TTACGGGCTCGGAATTATTCTGAAACGCAGCCTTCGTTCCTGGGGTTGTCACGGAGACGCTGCTGCTTTTTGCCTTGAGTAAATGAAATTTCATTAGTGCCTGTTGGCGGCGAAGCCATCGAGGAAGCCCCGTGTCACCGATCTGCTGGCGTCAGACGCTGAACTTGTGCATAACGTGCCAGGCCTACGATTTCTGGCAAGGCAGCCTGCTGCCTTTCCAGGGCCGATCTGGAGTGTGAATTCTAACTCGGCAGACGGGAACTGTACCGTGAGAGCACTTAGACTTGTACAGTCAACTGCCCGTCTTCCTTCAACTGCTCCAGCTGCTGCCTCAAATAAATGGCTTGCTATGGTAAACGTTGCTTGACTGTTGCAATGACCTTGTATGTCTAGTGCTGGGTTACAAGTGAAAATAAATTAGAGTTTAAATTACTTCTCCCACAGCATTCATTAAGACATACAGGAGAATTGTACTGGTTTTGGTCGTTCCTATTATGCCAACATAGAGTCCCTTTTGCCATACGGCTACGTTTAAGCATACATGTCAATAAATAGGTAACAAATGCAAGCTGGACAGGAGAGGAATACAAATTGTCCAGTCCATTCCTGTCTCAGTTAATAGCTGCAGACAGAGTGCATATGCAAGTATGGGAGAACTGAAGCAGTGTAACTCTGTTTACACTTGGAAGTCTTCTGACTTGTAAGTCTTCCTGACTCTTAAGTCACAGAGGCATGAAAAATCCTCAAGAGGAGGGCAACATTGGGAGGCAGTGATTTTTCTGCAGCTAAGTATTGCTATTGATACACTTGGGGATTTTGTCTCTGGTGTGCAGCTAGGCAAGAGCTCAAGCAGAAATATCATCCCAGTTTTGATGCTTAATGCCAGTTTAGAATATTCAGCTGTAAGAAAGGGTAATTCTTTGACTATGCTGGGTAGACTTGTTGCTCTGGTGAATTTTATCTTTAATGTGCACTTCAAATAAGCTTTTTAAAATCTGTCAGGCACGCAGAAGGCAGCAGTACTAAATGTACAGATCTAAATGGTAAAAGAAAACATTTCACCAAAGTTTGAATGGAAGAAGTGACAACAATGCAAAATAGTATTGGAAACATTACCTAACCACGTAAAGATACTGTCCAACCAACATATAGTGGAAATGTTTCATTTTTGACTTTGCTTTCCATGAATCTTAATCCTTAGCATGTAATCTATTTAGCTAGAGTTACTGTAACCTTATTTCAAATGTGTAGGTTATTGTGCTGTAACTTCCCCTCAGCCCCGGGCAGGGTAGGAGAGTATGGTGCACTGCAAAGCCCCTGTCCTGAGTTTACCTTGTGCTAAGCATACCCATGAGGTGCTAGTGCCCAGAATGTTAGGAGAGCAACTTGGCGAAGCATTAGTTACTCATTTCATTTGGATTTGTACACTAGTTTGAGATAGGAAATGTAAAGCCATACGATTTTAAAATGCAGATTTGCTCCAACACTGTTAACTTTTTAAAATCCCATTTGTGTTATAAAATAGCATGTTTTTGTTTTATATTCTTGCAGGTTTCTCGATTGCTAGGTGCTTTCAAAAACCCAAAACAGGTGACGAGAAGTTTTGTTAGTGCTGTGAGTATATAATAGTACCATTATTTTCTTTTAAGAAGTTTCTCAAGAAAAGGGTTCAGAAACTTACTTTTATATGATTGCTATTGTAACTTTTACATTGGCAAAAAATAAGGCCTAAAAAAGTGAACAGATGCAATTGTAACACCATGCTGGATTTATTTTGGCTAATTACTGTCTTGGGCAATTGCATATTAAAGCATAATACAAAAGGCTCTTGCAAAAGATAGAAGTGGAGTGAAAACTTTTCACAAAATATGGATATAAGCCAATCTTCTGAAACACATTTGGAAATGGGCAAATATTGGGCAGAGAGATCGTTGAGAAGCTTCTCATCTGCTTTATTTTGCAGACTCCAAGCACTAGATGTACTTCAGTGCTGCTTTCAGAATACCTTGCATCTAAAATTCTGCTTTTTCAAGACCCTATTTCTAGCATTTTAGACACTGATTGTATATTTCCTTGTAGATGTTTTGCCTTCTTTATGTGTATGTTTCAAGTGCCCGCAGGCCTTTTTTTTTTTTCTTTTTTTTTCCCCCCAGTGCCAGAGGCTTTGAAAACTGCTCAGGTAGAAGCAGGGCTCAGCACCACTGCATGTGACCTTAAGCAGGTCTTAATTTTAAAGAGGAACCGTAGCTTTTAATTGTATGCTTTGTAGAACAGCTAGTAGAAGAGCTAGAAAAGAAGTAGAAGGGTCACTTTTAACTTATACAGCATAAAAAGATCTAGAAGGTGAGGCACTTCTGGTTCTGTTTATAGCATATGACTATTTCAGGTGAAACCTCTCTGGCTAAGGTGTCTGCTGTGCTGTGAAGCAACAGAACAAGACAGCACAAAACTAGTCTTCAGGCATTCCATCAGTTGTGTGTCTGCTCAACAGCAGTGTTCCATTGTCTGAAGCTTTGCTTCTTTTATGGTGCACAGTGAATTTCTTTGGCTCAAATTAGTTAAAAATCATTCAATATTTCTTGTAAATCTGAGTATTTTGTGCAGGGAAGGATGGAAACGTATCCTGTGAGTTGATTCTAATTGGGGTTTTGCAAATAATGCTCAGTATCTGAGCTGCTTTTTTCGTAGGTAATAACAAGGCCTTAAAAACTGTTGGAAATCTTTAAGTAAAAAAAAAGAGCTGGGGCATATACAGTTAGAATAGCTATCATAATTTTTTTTTTATCAAAGCACAATACTTTTGTCCCCTGTTATTCTGTGAGCTTGGGCTGTGCCATTTATTTCCTCTTTTTGATGATGATGAAAGAAATAAGACTGAGAACACTATAGGAGGCAAATAACTTGGCGTTGTTAAAAGTGGGTCAGATTTTTAGGAAGCCACTTGAGAAGTTTAGATATGCATGAAATGGTGGTTCTTTTAGGTGAATGTAACTTTTCATAAATTTCATCTTGTCTAGCATGTGCCAGTATTATGCAGCATGTTGAAAATACTGGAGACATATGAGTAACAGAGCCATAACTAGGTAATATTTCCCCCAGATTTCATGAAGAAAGCATGCTGAAATCATTCATTTCCAGGAGTACAGAGCAGGAACTTCCTTTTCAGGTTAAAACTCTTGTGTTTTGAAATAGGGATAGATAATAGGTGGATTTTAAAATAATTCTCTCAAAATGTCTGCACACTGTCTTTGAAAGCAAGGTAGTCATTGCTGCTTCTGTCCAGTGCTGCTATTCTTCATAGTGAGTATTTGGTAACTGAAACTTTTTTCTTTTCTAGTAGTTACATGGTTCCTACAACACATGAAAAAGTTTTCTACTTAGAAAACAAGAATTCAGTTGTTGTACTACTGATATTTCTTTACCTAGGTACAAACAGTAACTTTAATCCCAGGAGATGGCATAGGACCTGAAATTTCTGCTGCAGTCATGAAGATCTTTGATGCTGCTAAAGTAAGTAGTATTTATCTTACTGTAAGCACTAAGTTTGACTACAAGAAGTATTAACTACGCATATTAAAAATGTTTTCAACTTCCAAAAGACTGAGTCATGTTTAAGCTATTAAAACTTCTTGGCAATACAGAGCCTGAAGCTTCAGCTAATAAACACTAGGATTGTGATATCAAGGAAGGGCTTGGAACTGTTAAGCTGGCAGAGGAGAAGAGAGTTGAGAGCAAATGTGTTTAATTTTTGGAAATATGAACTCAATATAGCACATGAAATCATCCTGTTGATGTAGCAATCCTGAGCAACTGAGAGAGGATGTTCTTTCACTCATTGTGACTTGCAGTGCAGATGACATGTGTGGAAAGGACTGGCTTATTCGCAGAAATCAAACTGCTGCACTGCCAAACATTCACTTCAGGGATATGAAAACTAAATATATATGAGAACTGTTTTACTGTAGCTGAGGAACTTCATGAGAATTTGAGTTTCCTTGAAAGGAAGTACAGCTCTTCAGGAGAGATGCCTGTTGAATGGTTCCCCATTAGTAACAGCACTAAGGCGCATTCCCTTTTATCACTACTATCTGACTTAGATTTGGAAACAGTGAAGTTCTCTTTAATTATGTATGAAAACCTTATCATAGTTTTGATTGTTTCTGGGAGTCAAGCAGGTGTAGGAAAATAAAACCTAAGTTCACGTGTGAGTGCAAGTTTGCAATACTTAATCAGGTTGGTTTGTTTCAAAGGAGATTCAGTGCTATATTAAGCTTAGATCGATTCTGTTTGCTTACAAAAGCCCTTGCATCTTCTCCTTTATGGTCCTTCCTGATGAAATTAATGTGTGGCAGCCTGTTTCCACTCAGAAGATTTCCAGGGTGAATGCAAATTCAGAAAGCACTAGGGAACCTTTGCAGACTTTCAGTTAGATAACAGCTATGTATCTGTGTTACATAGTGTCTTCCAGGCAGTATGAATGATGAGTTCTCAATTTTTCAAATGTCTCATCTCTGGTATACAAGGAACTCAACAGCAATATGAGCTTGAAAAAAATAGCACATATATTGCAGTTCTAACATTTTTTGTGTATATGATGCAAGAGAGGCATTGTAGCATTCAAGTTGATGATGATATGTTGCTCACACTATTTCATTTTCACTTTATTAAATTTAAAAAATTTGTTCACTTTTGAGTTTAAATACCTTGTGCTTACTCTTGCTCACCAGAGAAAAATTGTTTAGGAAGGTCTGGACAAAATTCCTTATGCACCTTTTTGTGTAAAGGAAGTTAAAACTCGAAGCAAAAGTCATGGCATTTAAGTTAACACAGAGTAAATGTGTCTAGGCTCCTATTCAGTGGGAAGAGAGGAATGTTACAGCTATCCAAGGACCAGGAGGGAAGTGGATGATACCTCCAGATGCCAAAGAATCCATGGATAAAAACAAAATGGGATTAAAAGGTACTTTAGAGATTAATGCCAAGATACTAAATACTGTTGTCTTTATCACTAGTCTGATTTAAAGCCAAAGTCCTTCATGTGTCACACAATAAAAGGGCGAATTATAGGGGACAGCCTGTTAGGTAATCTGTAATCATAAAACAGTGCTTCATTTCAAAGCCACAACTTTCACAGATCTAGGAAATATGTTAAAGGCAGCTATTACCACATAGTGACTTTTGGACCCTGTGCAGAATGTATTTCTAATGCAGCTGACACCCAGTCATATGCTATAGCTACTTTTTTAACGAATAGCAGCTTTCTATGTTGTTTTTGCAGTGAAAGCCTCTTCTAGAAACTCCTCGTCTGTTTAAGAGTTGCAACCTGGCCTTTAAACAGCTGCTTAGTATCACTGCGTAGCAATACACACTGCACACACAATAGCACAGAGAATTCCTGTGGCATTTCAGCATGAGGGTTAAATAGGAATTGGGAGATCTTCTGCAATAGAGAGTACTGCTTTACCTAGAGTTTCAACTCTAAAATTCATGGAAGGGTTTATCTTCTCATTCATTCTTGTCTGTTGTTTTTGTTTGTTTGTTTGTTTGTTTTGTCAGGGCCTTTAAAGACCCCAATTGCTGCAGGGCACCCATCAATGAATCTGCTTCTTCGTAAAACTTTTGACCTTTACGCAAATGTACGTCCCTGTGTCTCCATTGAAGGGTACAAAACCCCCTATACAGACGTGAACATTGTCACAATTCGAGAGAACACCGAAGGCGAATACAGTGGGATTGAGCATGTGGTATGTTCCTGGCAGGTTTCCTGTGTTTCATGAATGATAACTTTGCCCATCTCGGTAGCCTAGTACCAAGAGGTGGGGTGGCATTTTTTAATTTTGCTACCCATAATAAAGTTACTTTCCTGGGAAATGCATTGTTGAGACTGCCTTGCTCAGAATTCTACTGCTTTGTTCCAAACATTCATACTAGTGACTTGAAAATGAGCTTACACTTTCATGATAGTGCAATTGCTGTCTTTCAGATTGTTGAAGGTGTTGTACAAAGTATCAAGCTCATCACAGAGGAAGCTAGCAAGCGTATTGCAGAATTTGCTTTTGAGTATGCCAGAAATAATCAGAGAAGCCACGTTACTGCTGTGCACAAGGCAAATATTATGTACGTTGACATCTCTTTTTGAGAAGAACAACAAATAAACAATTAATTACAAAGAAATAAATTTTTAAGTCTTCCTCAAATGCATACTTCTGTTGATGCTACTGGGAGTAAGTAAAATGGCAAATATGTAAAGTGTATGCCTCCTAAGTAAAATAAGCAATACTGACCTAGTATTGACAGTGCTGTAATAATTATGTACTAATGTTTTTAGTAGTAGGTTTGTAGTAATCCTGTCACTTGGCTTGCAAATCTTTTATTTTGAAAATAGTCTTAAACTAGGAAAACTAATTTGAAAACTGAGGATGAAAATGGCTAGTGACTTTTATAGTTTCCAAATACCTTGTGCTGAACTGAGTCATAACACGTGATATTAGGTGATACCACCTTTACAAACTCCATAAGACTTCAGTAAATGAATGAGTCATTCTGAGAATCAGCGTATGCATGTTAAACTACTGATACAATATTTTAGGAGGAAATTTAAGAGGCATAACTTCTCTGACTGTATTACATTAAAAATATTATGTATAACGTAAGGGATAATTATTCACAAATTAAGTTTCTGCACTCAATATTTCTATTTAAACCTCTATTGTATGCAGATTTCTTTATCATTGGTATTGCTTACTTAAAATAACTGTAGTATTCTCTTGCTTCTTTAACTGCAGGAGAATGTCTGATGGGCTTTTCTTGAGAAAATGCAGGGAGGCAGCAGAAAACTGTAAAGATATTAAATTTAATGAAATGTATCTGGATACCGTATGTCTGAATGTGAGTATTTATATGTCTTAATTGCAGCTATTTTTTAGTTTTCATTTAATTCAATTTAAGAATTTAAATGTACTTCTTCCTAGATGGTTCAAGATCCATCACAATTTGATGTGCTTGTTATGCCGAACTTGTACGGTGACATCCTCAGGTATGGAAATTTTAATTTAGTGTGTAACCCAATGTGTAAAGTACTGTTACTTTCCAGAGAGTTATTCAGGTTATATGCTAGCCAGACAGGTGATGATTTTATGCATCCAGAGTTTAAAACTTTATAAATGAGGCTTTGAATGGCAAGACAGGATAGTATTCTTACACTTCAATTATTAATACATTGCTGGGAGGAGCTATATGATGAGAATATGCTTCTTATTTTGAAAAAAATTTCTCCTTATGGAGGCTATGAATATTGTTCAGATGGGTCAGAACAGAAATTTCTCCAAGTGTGTGAAGACTTTAATAGCTTAAATTGTAATAAAGAATGCTTAGTTAGATAATGGGGGAAAACTTTCTAAGCTTAAGCACTAAAATAGATTGTGCAAGATGACTGAGACCACAGTTTTTATGGCAAGCTGGCCGTACAGTTAAAGGATTCTGCATAGTCACTGAAGAATGAAATGTGTGGCCTCTTAATATCCTACCAGCTCATTTTATGTATTGTATTTTTGCTTATCTTCAAATTAAGTTTCTTATTTGAATAACATTAATACAAGAGTTACTTGATGTTTTTAAGGCAAAATCCTTCAGCACACATGCTCCATTCTGTAAAATGTTTAGGTGGAGTGTATCTTCAATTAAATACTACATGTAAAATTAAGTATCTTAATCTGAACTTTTAAGTGTGTAACAACGTTGCTTCTGCTTCCACTTCTAAGGAGAGTTTCAGAAAATAGCCTGAATCAGCATTTGTTCAAAAGTTCAAGGACAATTTACATCTTAGAATCCATCTCCTGCTTTTGTACAGATAATAAAAGTAAAGGTAATTTACATGTAAGAAGAAATGCTTGTGGAGCTTCTCCTAAAATTGCATCATGTCTACGATAAGGCTGTCTGTCACCTCTAAGAGAAATCAGACTCCAGCTAATGCTGCTTGCTTTAAGAATCAGAAGAGGAATCCACAGGGCCCTCACAGCAGCTCTTACGCTGTTAACTGAAAAAGATCAAATAGGCTGAGTCCACTTTTCAGTACTATTTCAACTCACTTTACCTAGTTCGGTATCACCGATTTTAAAGTTCTCATAGAAATTTCATAAATAATTTGATAGTTCTAAAAACTTCCAGTAAATTTGAGTCTGTTCTTGAAGAAGGACACTTTTGTCACTGGGGAAAGTCTCACCTGCAGTGCTTTTTTAAAGCACCAACATAAGGTTCTTGGACTGAATAGGTACAGAAGGAAATCTCTCATTGTGAAGTATTAAATACCTACAGTGACAAATGTAGACTGTATCCATTTTTTAAAATTCCCCAGGGTCTATGCAATTAAAGCCTAATTGGTTTATTTTTGCTTAAACTTAAAATATTATTCTGCAAGGTTATCCAAACTTTTCTGCTCAGTAGTCCTTGATTAGCTAAGCTGTAGGCAATAAAAACGTGCTAATACACCAGAGTTTTAAGAGCCTTGTTTATCAGTATGTTCAGTTTTGAGGGCACACTTATGATGGCTATAGGTACAGTTGGTATGTCCTTCCTTTCCTTAATTTTGGAGGAAACCAAATGCGAGTTGCTTATCTCTGATGATCTGCTAACATCAGACTTGTAACTCATGGGCTGTTCAGTAAAGAGAGGGGGAATGCTAGTCTGGCATCACTTAGAACACATTCCTTAAGCTATATGCAGTAAACTTTGAAACTACTAGTAATTCATCCAGCTGAATAAAATTCTTACACATTTTTTAGAAGGACTTTACAATTGAGAAGTATTTCCGTGGCCTCTTCATTGCAATGCTTGCTTGTTCTTGAGACTTCTACATGTATTCAGCGCTTGAATATCTTTTTTGTGCTTCTGTCTTAATCAGCTTTACTCTAGCATTTGGAATTTCCTTTTAGTCTCCTGCTAGTAGTTCTACAAATTTTCAAATGTTCCAATGGAGTACAGGTGGCATCTATTCTTTTCCAGTATTATTCTCAGACTGTGTGGGTATACAAAATAAGTTATTGTTGCAATAAAATGAGAAACAAAAATATTTTAATACCTTGCAGAGATGCAACTGTATATGGAAAAACTTGTGGGTTTTTCTTTTTGTGGCTTTGGTTTTTTTTTAGTGACTTGTGTGCTGGACTGATTGGGGGTCTTGGAGTAACACCAAGTGGAAATATTGGTGCTAATGGAGTTGCGATTTTTGAATCGGTAAGTCTTCTCACGCAAGATATAGCAGCAATAACTACTTTGTCTCAGCTTGAGAGTCCAGCACTTTTCCATAACATGCAATGTGGCTGTCATTTAACTGAGTTCTCTATGAAACAGTTTTTTAACTGTGAAGATGCTGAAGCTTTACCCAGTGTGAGCAGTTAAAGTATGTATTAAGCATTGTTTTTTGCATCTCCTTCTACTGACACATTGTTTTCCTTCTTTCCCCTAAGATAAATACCCTTTGTGAAATAGAACTTGAGGGACACAGCTGGGAGATTAACTAGTTTCCCCATTCTGATGCCTTTGAACTGAATTGTTTTGGTCTTTCTCATATACCTTCCACTAACTCTATCTCAGTGAAGTAGGTCCTATTTTAACATTTTTGTGTGCAAGGACTGTGTTTCAGGTTCCTTGCATATACTTGAATTGCCTAGAACATTTTAATCAGCATATTGACATGGTAACAGATAGATTCACTTTTATTTCTAGGTTCATGGAACAGCACCAGACATCGCAGGAAAAGACTTGGCAAATCCAACCGCCCTTCTTCTGAGTGCTGTAATGATGTTGCGCCACATGGGCCTACACAAACATGCCACGAAAATTGAGACAGCTTGCTTTGATACAATTAAAGATGGAAAGGTAATACGGGGGCATGCAGTAAGAGCAGTGAATTAAAAACAAATTCTTTCACAGCAAAAATTAACTTAGAACAGAATTAACTCCAGTTGACGACCTGTTTTGCTGGCATGACACATGAGCACTGCTGCTGTCCTTCCCTGATAGTAATTGTATTATCTTTGGTGGTATTAAATCTGCCTAGCTTAGTAATAAGGACAAGCTGTAGCATTCCTGGTGTCTCATCTTATGTTTTCCCAGCTTTGTTAACTCTAAAAGTGAGAACTGAATGTGTGTTTTTCATGAAGGGGATTAGGGGTTTGAAGTAACCAGTGGTAATTTCACTTGTGAGGTTTATAAAGCATACCAAGTATATATATTTAACTCTGGATCCTGAGGTGAAGGACACTTATTGCCTTTCACAGGCTTAGTCATCCACTTCCATTTATAGCATTTCAGCCCTGACTGTAATGCTTCTGCTCCTATTTTTTCAGGCCAGTTATTTTCTTTTTTCCTCCTAACTGCTTTCACTCCTTTTTGGACTCTAAAATAATAGTTTTTATCCAGTATTTACTTTTCCCCTTAAGACTGTATGTGATCTCACTTTGGCAATAAGTGTGTCCAGATTTAAGACTCAATTTATATATTGGGGGGGCAGGGGAGGGTCTTTTGCTCTGAAACCTGACTTGAATTTGTGCTCTTAGTATTATTGGTTCACCCCTCTACTTTGACATCCACCACTTCAAAATGTAGGTAGAAAGATCCTGAAGATTGTAGTTAAAGAGGATTAGCAGTTAGCCATGCTAGTTCAATTATCTTGGGCAGGAGCATAAGAAGCTGCTTTGTAATTAAAAGTAACAAACATGCTTAAACAAAAAGCTGTCATCATTTCATGAGTGGTTTGTTTGCAGCTATCTTACTGTGTGTAGGAGCCAGTTAAAAAAAAAAAAATCTAAACTTACAAGTGAATAAAGAGGTGCTCCTGTAAAGTTCCCATTTACTGCTCTGGAAATGAAATCCTCCATCTACAGGTCAGTAACTCTGTGGAAGATAACAGTGCAAGTTTTGTGACACGGCTACTTGTTTACTACTTACATCATGACTATTTGCTCACAATGGAGAGAATCTTTAAATTGAGAAAGGCATAATGCAGTTAAAAATTACAAGATCCTAAAATAATAACCTTGATTGCCTCTCGTGCTTGCTATTTCTCGCTTTCCTCCCTTCCCCCCTAGCCATTTAGTTAAGAACTGTGTATGTGTCATGTAAGGGGAAAATTACTGATTTTAAATTATCTCCCAGACCGCTTTACTCCAGCTAGATTGGACAAGCAATGTTGCCCACTTTTTTTAGATTCATGCTGCCAGACAGGAGTTAATGAAAAATTTTCTTTTAATTCTTAATTTTTCCATCTGTTAACTAAATTAAGCAAACCTACAGAAAGGTTAACATGCAACATTAAGAGCTACATGTGCTTTTTCTAGGTGGGCTTCTTTTAGGAAAAAAAGGAAAACTCCAAAGCCTTCCTGAGTTACTCTCAATTAGCTGCCTTTGCACTGAGTCTTCATATGTGAATTTTACTTCCGAAGGACAAACTTCTTATTGAAAACTTAAATACTTAACAAGTAATTACACTATTACGTGGCCAAGGGACTTTTGATAGCTTGGGCCAAATTCACATTCTGCCTGTCATTAAGATAAAGTCATGTTGAAATCTGATAACATACTTGATGTTCATACTCAGGTTTTCTCTACCTGCTTCAGTCTGCATAGTCCTAATTGATGAAAGCTAAATGGCATGTGGAAAACCTCAAACTTGGTGTTTTGATTCCTTTTGATTCCTACTTAATATCCATACACGACATGAGAGAACAACATACAGCACTGTTCAGAAGTAAGAGTAGCCCCATAAAGCATTTTAGTAATACTATTTTTTTTCTTTCTTTCAGGTTTTGACAAAAGACTTGGGAGGTAATGCCAAGTGTTCAGAATTCACAGAGGAGATCTGCCGCAGAGTACGGGACACAGACTAAACTTGTCTCATCTGACTTATAATAGCTCTGAAAGGAAACATCACACAGAGTACATTATATGTAACTTGATACCCATATGCATATAGTTTGCTTGTCTTAAGAGAGCAAACTTTTTAGTTAGGGCCTCTCCATTAGTAAATTCAGTCCAAATGGTTACAAATGATGCTTGTGCCTGCTTTCAGTGGACTTTTCCAAGTGCTTTGTCTTATTTATTTTTCTATCTGGTGAACATTTTTATGTAAGTGAATTCTTTTATTGCCACTCTAATGGTCTACAGTTTTCCACTTCAACTAGAGGTTTTTACTTTCCAGAAGGAAAAATTATGCAAATAAAGGAGTAACAGAATTAATGAAATGTAAAAGCACCTTAATGGTTAAAACCTACTTTACTGGAACTTAAAAGATGGGTTTTCAGGCTAATGATAGCAAAAGATGACCTTCATAAACAGAAACGGGTATAAAATAACAATTTCATGTTAAAAGCAATGAAAAAACCCACTTCAGATATGCTGGTGATTCATGAAATAGAGCCTTGCTCTCCAAGGCCACGAATAAAGAAATGCAGAATTCTGGACATTTCATCTATTTCTGTATTTTTGAAAAGCCCACATCCATTAACCAGCAAAGGGTGAGATGTAAAGTTGAAGTAAAATTATTTTTCAAATCTATATACCAAAATAATTCTAAGTTTTCCTCTCTGAAACACACTTTACAACAGAATTCTAATGAGAGTAAATGATACTAAATACTTCTGCCACGTATCATGAGAGGAAAGTATTAACCTTGCAAATTTATACTAAATATTTCATGACTTCTGCTAGAATGCTTTTTGTGTTGTACTTTTATGCATAGTCTGTTCAGGGTGTCTTACTGTATTGACTAGTAGTTTTGTTCTAGAAAATTTGAACATAAGGAACTAGTCCTACGTGGATCAAGACAGAGTAAAGGTTTGGCTCTGCTGCCTATCTTCCAGAAATACATTTCATCCCTATTCAAGGGGATCAGAGACTTATCTTCTCCCTGCTTACTAAGCTCAATGGGTGCAAAAGCAACTCTCTTCCTTCCCTTCTTCATCACATACAGATTATTGCATGAGTCATTGTGATCTGTATGTCTTAAGGTATGCTTCCATTAATAAACCCTATAGGAAAATGTGTATTTCCAAACTCATGACTATAGCACAGGATTATCCTTACTGCCAGAACCAGGCGTCTTAAAGCTTAATTCTATTAATGGATATTACTCTGTGTAGTTACTTTCTATTAAGACTGTTCAGGCTGGTTGTTTCAGAAGTAAAATCAGTTTTGACTAAACTTCTAGTGTCACTCTATGAAGTAAGCATCCCAGCTTTTTTTTATATAGTCTAACAACATGTTGGAGGAAGGACGACAAGCTTTATTCCTTGTGCACACCACTTGTGAGAAGGGCAACACCTCTTTCTGCATTTTACAAGCTGCTGCTTTCTTGTTTCCTTTAGCTTAATGTTGTTAAAGACTTTCTGAATTACCATTACGCACAAGTGAAGGAAAATAAACTTTTCAAAGTCCTATTGCTTGGTTTTTTTTATAATTCTAAACTGTTGTCTTGTCTTAGGTGTTGAGCTGATTGTTGATACTTGCAACAAATCATAAGTCTTGTAAGACATGTAAGACTGGTAATGGAACTTCCATGGAAACAATATCCTATTCTGCACCATTTTTTTCCATCAAGAAGAGTGGCTATAGCTTGTCTGTGTTGGCTATTATAACTCTCTGCTAAAGATCTCTTACTAACAGCAAACCCTTTAGACAACTTTTTTGAAGTATGTCCTTCACATAATATGATCTTTTACATGGGCAAGAAGAAATGCAGCTCACAGTTGTCAGAATTAGTACAATATGAATATTGAAACAGGCAGATACACACTGACAGACATTGCTTCTAAACTCTTTTGCTTAAAAAAACCCCACAAACAAAAAACAAAACCCCATAAAACAAGTGCTGTAAGGAAGTTAAAAAGTTTGTTCTAAATAGCACTTCAATGTGAGTGCTCCAGTATTTGTTATTTCATGTCCTTCAGTCTTAGTGAGCTATTCCCCCCAGGTTTTTTTTATTATTTGTTTTCAGAAGGAATCATGATCCTTATTTCATACAGACTTAAGAAATTATGAGCTTCTGTTTTCATAAAGGTATGAATTCTAGTCACTGGAGAAGTTGAAGATGAATGGCTAGGTTCTGAAATGTTGTGTTAAGTGAACAAAAAGAAACTCTTCTCTAGGAGGAAAAAAAAACCCAGCCCTTTTGATTTTCTAAAAATAATTTATCACTGGAGTATTATAGCAGTACTGCTTAGTGAAACTCTTAACTACTGAACTACCACAACGTATCATGAGCTACAGGCAACATACTGTAGAACTCAAAAAAAAGTTTGTGTTTCAGTCTAGAGGAATGAATTAGTTACACCTGCTTTACACAACACAAGAGGATGTTTTTAATCTTAAGTCATTTAGGTTGTAAAGTAAAAACAGTATTAGAAAAGGGACATTGTGTAGATGCTTCTGTAAAAAGAGGACAAACAATCACGTGAACATCACGAACAACTAAATCAACACAGCAGTTTTCTAGTGTTTCACTTCAGAAGACCACAAAACCAAAACAGGCATAAATCTTCATTAATGGTTTTGATGAGAAAATACTTTCCTTAGCTCACAGATCTTTATTAATGCTTGGATGAAAGACTTCTTATTCTTCATAGAAGGAGTCTACTTCATTTCTGTATTTCTCGAGCACGGTGAGCCGTTTTAACTTCATTGTTGGACCTTGAAAGAGGGAGTTTGTCACAATAGGAGAAACAGGAAGAGAAATTCCTACTCTGAACTTTGGCTCCTAAGATTTTCTATTGAAGAGCCTGTTTGGAAGAACATCTTCCACACTATGTGTAGATACCTGCTAGAAGTGAGAGGCAACTGTGGTGTGTAAGGTTGCCTCCACATAAGCATGAAGACTTCAAAGAGAGCTGCAAATAGGAGGGTGATAACTGGCTACTACTACTTTTTTCATAAAATAACTTAAAGGATGACGTTTTTGAAGGCTTTGAAACAATTTCCAGCTTCAAAGAGCCTGGTAGTGTGTTTGATGTCCTGTTATCAGGCTTTCACCGTGTCGCTTCTCTCTTTTTAACAGATTTTCAGTGTTATTACTGGAAGTTATTAATACTGCAATGCACCAGTAATTAACCAGAATTGTTTAACTGCCCAAAGGCAATGTGAAATTTAACTACAGAACTGTACTTGTAAATGAGCACAGCTTGATACATATGTACACAGCACAACCTCAAATTTTTGTGTTAACACATACTGCATGTTTTTTTCCTTTCCCTCTAGTGGTTGTACACAGAATTTGTCATACAAAGCTATCTGAATACTCTTAGATCAGCAGCCTCTTTACTGTGTGTATACTCAATATAAATTGGTAAGTCTTACCTAGTTCTCCCCCAGAAACAGAAAAGTCTCTTGGCAGGACTATCCATTTTTGAATACAATGAACCCTATTCGTAGCATTCATGTTGACTTTGTTGATTCCCTCCTGAATAGCCTGGTAGATTGCCTGGTCTCTTGTAGCTACAATCTCTGATACTGTAGTAGCTTTACTACCGGTCTTCTGGCAGAAGTCCCTGGCTTGGTCAGTGAGAATATCAGTGGGATCAGATGTATCTGGGTCCAGCACGCTCTGAAATACCAAATGAAGTGAATCATCAATGCTCACTCTCACAAGGCAACAAATGTTTCAGGTCCTCCCAGACTAGTAAGCAACAAGAGGGCTCAGCATCAACACCCAAACATTCTGTGAGCCTTAAAAAGCAGAAACACCTACAGATGATAGTACTTTTCTTTCCACTTGGCTATCAAATGCAAATATTTCTGGCTTATATGCAGATGAACAGACTTAAAACATGTCAGTGAATCAGGCAATATAGTCCACCTACAGACCTTGAATTTCTATCATACTTTCCAAATTAATACATAGTTACAGGGAACATTATCTCATTAAATTAATTTACTGTGGTGTCATGTAAACAGCTTAAGGTAGAAGCACTCTTTGGAGTTACACTTCTTAAAGTAGTATTTCTGTTGTACCTGTTGATAGGAAATATCACTCGTAGAGGTAAATGATCTGAGAAAAACTAAAAAGTCATTCATTAAGTGCAAGTGTGTTAGAAAAAAAGCGATTTCTCAACTGAAGCACACACCACAGCAGAGCTATTCATTATTTTGTTGTACAGTCATCCTTCTTGTGTTATATGAAAAGAACAAATTCTATAAAAATACGTCTGTTGAAAAGTTCCTGTTAGAAACTGGTTTTGCCCATAAGTAAAACATTCGTTGGCTGTGCTCTTCTGTAAGAATAAAAGCTATTTTGCTCTGTTACAGAGACATCTCGTTCCTTCAACAATTCTAAATTAAAAAATTGGTCTGTAGCTGCAATACTTTTTTTTTTTTTCCTGCACAAATGTGACAGAATCACAGAATGTTAGGGGTTGGAAGGGACCTCTAGAGATCAAGTCCAACCGCCCTGCCAGAGCAGGACCACTTAGTCTAGGGCAGGACACACAGGAACACATTCACACAGGTCTTAAAAGTCTCCAAGGAAGGAGACTCCACAACCTCCCTGGGGAGCCTGTTCCAGTGCTCTGGAACCCTTACAGGCAAGAAGTTCTTCCTCATGCTGAAGTGGAACTTCCTGTGCTCCAGCTTGTGACCATTACCCCGTGTCCTATGGCAGGGCATAAGTAAGATGAGATTGCCCCTTACTTCCTGACACCCAGCCTGCATATATTTATAGACATTAATTAGATCCCCCCTAAGTCTTCTCTTCTCCAGACTAAAAAGCCCCAAGTCTCTCAGCCTCTCCTCATACTGCAGGTGTTCCAGTCCCCCAGTCATCCTCATAGCCCTTTACTGGACTCTCTCGAGTAGATCTCTGTCCCTCTTGAAATGGGGAGCTCAGAACTGGACACAATACTCCAGGTGAGGTCTCACCAGGGCAGAGCAGAGGGGCAGGAGGACCTCCCTTGTTCTGCTGCATACACTTTTCTTAATGCACCCCAGGATACCATTGGCCTTCCTGGCCACAAGGGCACACTGCTCTTGTCCTCTTATCTAATTTTGTCTCTTTTTACAAACAGTTCAAAGTTCTTTTGTTAGGTGCAGGTGTATAATTTCACCAAAATCACTGGTTTACCTTTAGGGTCAGCAACATTGACAAAAACTTCTTTTTATCTCCAATCACCATAGCATTACTAACAATTGGGAGTTCTTTTTTAACAGCATCTTCAATTGGAATTGGAGGCACATTTTCACCTCCAGCTGTAATAATCAAATCTAGGCAAAAAAGAAAGGCTATCAGTTGAATTCAAATAAATTCTGAAGATCATGTCTGTATCGATTCACTTTTCTTATTCTGACAAAGAAGATATTTTTTCAAAGTTAATATTTTCCAAGAGAACAAAGCCTATTAATTCATTAGCTTCAAAATAAAAACGCTAATATTTTTAAAACACGTGCTTGAGTTCTCAGTTCTCCCTCAGTGTAACATATTTGCTCCAGATAATTTTTACTTAATTCAGTAACAAGTTAGTTATTCTCAAGGCACTGTTGCATAATCCAGAATTGTTCTGTAAGCAACCATCTTTTCAAAATCAGCACACGATTCACTCTCTATTTTACTGTTGCTATCTCACCAGAAAGCAAATTCATTGTTACGACCATTAAAACTGGTTCTTAAAGCCACCAAGAGGGGTCACACAAAAATAAGTTACTACTGCAGGAAGGCTTAATAAAAAAAATGGAAAGACAGAAGACAAGAGTGTGAGCGAGAAGCCAAGAAAGGAAGTTTACAGTGGAAGTAGTGATTCCTGCTCTACTTCTGACACAAGTGGAATATGAAAAAAGACTGGAATCTTAACGTTTTTAAGGTTCATAAACAACAGTGGTTAGGGTTAGGGTTAGTGGTGGTACCTTATTCTACTGATAAAATAATGCACATTTTTTGTTTGAATGCATTCGTTCTGAAGTACAATGCATATATTCATTGGAGTTCTTAAAAATTTGAGTATTATCTAAGTAAATTCCACATCGTTGCCTTCATTATGCTTGTGACTTCTCACTGTCCTCAAATAATAGTCTGCAGCATTTCAGAACATGCTGCAACAAATAATGCAGACAAACGGAACAGCAGTCCTTTGTGTAACAACGCAGCTGACAGGATGCATTAAGGATTGGGTTGGTACCCGGTTCCCTGTCAGCGATAAACTCAAAGAATTTAGATACCATCACGGAAATACAGCACCCTTCCAGCATTCACAGGTTTGGGCTCTGCCACCTCTACTGCTCTCTGAGAACTATGATGAGAAACAGCTTCTACTCTGTACTCAGCCTTCTGGTACAGAACAGGCCTCAATCTCATGGCTGTAGAGCTTATTTCTCTCCCTGGTCACCACGCTGCACACATCTGAGGAAGCAGAGATTTTTGTCAATCCATAGATACATACCAAAGGTAGTTGCGTATCCAGACTTGTCTAGGTCTACTTTTTCCTTTCATTCCATCCTCCTTTTGCCTTAGTCCTGTCTTTGTCTCAGATTCTCTTCCAAACTCTCTGGCATTTAGTTTTTCATTGTCTGAGACATCAGCTTTTTCGCAGCTGATCCGGACAACTGTAATAATTTTAACAACTCTTCCCACACCTCTACAAATACTGTCCCCTGTATGGGCTTCTACAGCTACATCTTTGTGCTTTGCAGCTACTTGAGTCCTAAAACTCCTAAGACCTGCAGAACCAAGGTAGAAGTCCCGTTTCAGTCACTAGAAGAAAAGCTTCTTTACCATCCCTCTTCTATTAGATTTTACCTTATGTGGACTTCAATTTAAAAGTTAAATTAAACCAGACAGACAGTTATTTTATCCCAGATGGTCTACCTATCCTGTAATATAGAGTAACGGTTACTAGTTCAGCAATCAAGGAAGATGCAAGTGAAACACAAATGTCATGACAGAATGAGACTAGGTGTTGCTAACTGCTATGCTTAAGGAAAATGAATCAGACAAGAAAGCAAATTAGAATCAAGATAGCTGCATTTGGTCCAGGCTATTAATAGGAATCAGAGCTTAAGTAGATACTAACAGGACATTATGTCATCCATGACAAATTCACTCATCTATGTTAGCTCCCTAGTGATTCATCATATATTCTGACAGTTAGTCAGTTTTTAGATCTTCTTCAGTTACATTTTGGCCATGATCAATCCCACTCTATGAATATTACTGTGTAATATTGCTGCAAAAAAAAGCTTCCAAGTAAGTATGTGGCCTGTCTTCCTCCTGAGATTTTAGTAATACTCAGGCTTACTGCTTTAGCTTTAACTTTCCCTTCTGCTCTCAAGCTTCAATATTAATCTCTGCAAAACATCACCTAAGGCGTCAGAGGAACCTAGCTCTGACATACAGCAACAGCTTCTATATAACAGAGGTTTCTCTCTGTTACTGTTTAAACATTCTAATATGCAATTAACACAGAAATTTACCAGGATTCAGAGCATGACTGGACAGCTTAACGATCACTAGAATTAAAGAAGTCACATTAAACCTGCATTATTATTTTATATTTCTAGTTGCAATTATACTGAATCAAGGTCTGGGAGATAGAAAGCCTCTTTGCCGAAATCAAACCATCTCCACCTATTGCAGACTAGAGGGAAAAAAGTTTATTTTACCTTCCTATTAGGTCAATGCTCCTGGCATTAGAGGAAAGAAGATGGGCCACATCTGGCATGAACAGTGCTGAACATTTACTATAAACAGGAAGAAAGATTTTGCTTATTACCTTTAATTCTTCCAGTGACATACAGAAAGCCATCCTGGTCTAGTTTTCCTAAATCTCCAGAATGCAGCCACCCATCCTCATCAAAGACTTCTTTTGTTTTGTCTTCCATGTTTAAGTAACCCATGAAAACAGTCCTTCCCCAGAAACAGATTTCTCCATTGCCTTCTGTATCTTCATTCACGAGTTTCACCCTGCAGCCAGGTACTGGTTTACCGCAGCTGTCAGGGAGGAGCAGAGAAAAACACAAGGAGCAGAGAATTATTAAGCATAATACTGACAAGACATCTAACGAGCCAAATCCCTGAACCTATCAAAATATTAGTGACTGCACATAGTACTCTGCTTTAACGGTCTGAAAGCCATGGAGTATTAATTCAGTAGAGCAGCTGTGTTACGAGTATCCACACACTTCTCAGCTATCTACCTTGCCCTGTGCTTCCCATCTTTTTTCCCCTCCCCTCTGTATCTTCAGGCAAAACACACTTTTGTATTTGAGGTCATGCATATGAAAATTGTCCTACCCTGGGCCAGGGTTGGGATATATACCAGACTTAGTAGCTCTGTGTTCTGCTATAAAGCTGCAGAGCACAGTCAGTGCTCTTGGTGTGGCATGCTACAGAGGAAATTAGTTCAGCTTTTGATCTGGAAGTTATTTTGACTCCCAAAGTCACAAGTGAGTGGTAATGCACTGAGAGAAAATAAAATAAACTGTAAGACCTTTGCTGAACTTAGTAAATACTATTCTCATAGATATAATGAAACATACCAAATTTTTTAAAAACAGTAACATTACCTGTGCTGCCTGTAAACATAAGGCCCAGACAAGCAATGTGGGCCTGTGGTCTCGCTCATCCCATAAGCCTCATACAGGGTGATGTTCAGACCCAAGAAGAAATACAGTGTTTCTGTGTTGAGAGGAGCAGCACCAGAAAAGTGCTTCTGACAGGAAGACAAACCCAGTGCATTGCGTATTTTTGCAAGCACTAAATAGTCTGCCAACCTCACCCAGAACTGCTTCAAATCACTGCTGAGTACAAAACACACAAGAGGAGGAGACAGTTGGTCAGAGCAACCTATGAAATTTCAAAAACAAAGTCAGACACATGGCATACTGTATCAGAGAATTCTCCCAGTGGAAAACTAACCTGTTCAATGCACAGAAGATGCAGAGTTGGGAGACGCGTTAGTGGGCGAATGTTCTCAGGGAGGATGAAGGGACACATTTAACAGTCACCTGTGCTTAAGATCAGTCTACCATAATTGGCAACTACACCTTTCCTCTTGCATTATATTGGCTCATATTATATTGCATCATATTGTGTTGCCAGGCCACAATTTACCCATTTAATGCTTAGAGTCTCACTGATGCTTCCGAGTTTCTTGTAAGCAGATAGCTACTTTCACATTCACTCACTGACATCTCACTTATTAGAATACACACCTGCTTGAGCAGCTTAGGTTTCTCTCTAAGCTAAGTGACATAGCCCATGAAAGCATTTTCTTCTTCAGAAATCCTGACTGAGCAGAAGCATCCTTTAATTTCTCCATTATTTTCTCCCATACTCGGGGAACTCCCATGTGAGATGTTGGCTGTACTTCTTTTAGTGTGTTGATCAAGCTGCCCTGTTAAAATCATTTAATCATCTTAAAATATTGCAAAAGGTCAGTGATAATCTTGAACTACTAACATGTAGAACATCACTAAACACATAGGATATAAAGGACTGCTTAACCTAGTTCCATCAGACATATGCACTGATGGATGAGGTATGCGCTCGGGCACAACAGGGGAGATATGTTCCTCCTGCCTCCCTTTCCTCCAAAAATTGTTTCTACTTCTTTTGCTTTATATGTATACTCTTCCCCCTTAAAAGAACCTAACAGATCTTGATTATACATTTTAATTGGAGTCTAGAGCATTGGATTACAAGTCTCTTACAATTTTTTACTTTTACAGTTACAAGGATTTTATTTTTCCATAATTCTTACAATAATGGACTCTCAATCTTCACCCTCTTCAAAGACCACATTCTCTGCTTGGGATGCCTTCTAAGAGGAAGAAGTTCAAACTTAATTAGATGCAGTAAAAGAAAGATACCTTCAGAGCATCTGGCTCAGCAAAGTAAACTTGCTCTCCCCATTTGATCCCAGTCCACAGGTCATATATCTGCGCAGCTATGTGACTGAGTGGAAGATAACTGACAATAGACTCCTGCTGGACCTCTGCAGGTTGCATATCTCCTGCTCTGCTGCAATGTGCTGATGTCCAAGTTATCTGTTTAAATAAATAATACATTAGGTAGGGTGATTTCTTTCTTTTTTTCAAGACAAACTAAGGATCCTCCTACTATGTTAATCTAGCTATGAAGAATTTGTGTCCACAGAAACACCAGAGACACTGCCATCTTTGACAGCACACCAGACTGTCAATTCCCTGGGGCAAACTCAGTCAAAAGCAAGATGAGCTTTGCAGCAACAGAAACGTGCAGATAAAATAAGTAAATGCAGTACTTTCTGCTGCCTGACTGAGCTATGAATGATACCAACTCTCCACACCCTAGTGACACACTGAGAAGGGCAGCCACGGGCTGGATGGACTAGGAGTAAATGGACCTGCTGCTTCTTTTGCAACTCTCCTACTGTGTATAATTTTATCAAGCTGGCACTTTTCACCAGTGCTCTCCCTTTCCCTGAAAAAGTACAGTAAATACTCAGTGATCATGGAGATCAAAGAACAGTTTAGTATAAGCAACACACTCATTGTCTTGTATTGATCATCACCTGGCTAAGCACTAATAAGGAAGATGGCAGCTCTAATCTGCTCCTCAGTATAGTCACCACAGTGGTTCACAAGTGATACACACAACCCCCGTGCCCCTCCACGAGCAGCACTGTACATCTGGGTATTTTTGAAGATGTGTTACTTGACTTCTTAGTGAGACTGGATAACGTTTCACCTCCTCCTTCCTAATTCCCACTTTACCTCAGAGGATAGAGTTTAAAGATGCCAAATACATATATCTTATCAGACTATAGCATATGTAAGACCCACAAATATTTGTGACTGTATGAGGGAGGTGGAAAAAGATATATATGCACAGCAAAAAAAACCCCAAACCAACAAACAAAACACCCAACACGATCCTTCCCTCCCTCCAAAAAAGAAGAAAATGAGTAAGATCAAACACAGAAATCAGATTATTCAAGATGGCAGTGAAGAGATACAAATCACATGCAATACCTGTTATCACAGTGTGTGTTTCTGCCAGTTCCTTTTCTTTTTAATAAATTAGAACGTGCAAGTGTATGTGTGGTCTAAGGAAATAGATTCTCAAGAGAGGTTTTTAAGGAGCAGCATACTGTCCATACTGTCCAGGCCACTCCAAGTTTAGATAGCTGCATTGGAAAAGTGACCAGGGGAGGCTTCACAGTAGGCAGAAGGGGATGTCTTTGAGATGTGGCTACATTAGTGGCTTCTCCAAGCCTTGCAGCACACAAGCAGAACCATGTGGGCACACATATGACTGACTCAGCATTGGTTTTACGTATGGACAGTAGCAAACATCTTTTGACTAAAGAAGGCAGCAGCACAGCTACAGGCAAGGCATGTTTTCAACATAAAAATAGCCTGTTTGTAATCAGCAGCCAGGAATAGTTTGACAGCTAACATGGAAACGACACCAGGCTCCTCTGAGATAGAAGAGCATAGGATTTGCAACATTGGACCAGGCTTTTTATCTACCAAGTCCACTGTTCTGCTTCCAGATACTACTGTACTAATTGCCTACATTTGGGTGAATTGGTCCTCACTGTGTGCATGCCTGCAATAACTTCTGCTTCATTTTAAGAGGAGAGGCTGAAACTTAGATGAGCCCTTTCATAGATGGTCTGTGCTCAAAAAGGCTCCCTACCACTTCCCACTCTTGCTCAGACACCTTAAAAAAAATTCAAAATATAAAAAAAACTAAGCAACTACTTTTTAGGTCTTTGCTAGAAGACTCTGTGGCAAGTCCTTTTTTGAAAATAACTTTGTTTTTCTCTATCACTGCAAAATTTCCCACACATCCACCCCCAACTTTAATAAAATTTGCAAAACAGTCTAGTGGCTGGCTGAAGTATACAATTTGTTTAAGATGACCTGTGATAACACCTGAGAGACTTTATGGCTACCTGTAAATTGTATATATGAATATATGCATTATGTCTCACAAGAAAACCAGTGAATAAAAAAAATCATATTCCTAACAAACTGCTCAACCTTACAAAGTGCTAGTTTGGATGGTGTTTCATTCTTTACCTTGCTTATATTTTACCAGAAACCACCAACTGCATTTTGAACATTGTATTGAAGCACACTCTCCATCTCACAGGAGTAAAAGGATTTCAAATCTCTGTTATGCATCACTCACTTCAAGACACACAAATAAATATCCTCGCAGTATGCTATTTTCATGCTAAAGGAAGAGCCTAAAGTACATACATTGTCATGACTCAGCATGGCTCCTTTTGGCTTCCCAGTTGTTCCAGATGTGTAAATGAGTACACAGCATTGATTCGGCCTTTGGGAGTTAATAATATCATCCAAAGTACTATCGGATACATCATCTCCCAGCTCCAGAAACTCTTCCATCTAGAACATGTAACAGCAAATACATGCTATCAAATGGCTGCTTACAAGTAAGAAAGATACAGTACCTTATCAGTCTCAAAAATGGCAGAGAACTTCAGTGCCTTGCTCTGAACATAGTAATAATGTTCCTCCTCCAAGACAGGTACTATGGACAATTCATAAAGGATAAAATTCTGTTACTATTTCATACTATTAAAACAATTTTGAGTCTTATTTAAAGGAATCTGTAAATACCATTAAGTAAGAGTACACTTGTGACATTCCACCTATAATTCCTTGTCCTCTCTAGTAATACAAATACAAAGCAACTGGATGAAAGCTTCTCTGCAAAAAGCATAATCATCTAGATGTGTGAATGTTTGCCCAAAGCATCTGCTGCTTTATAGCAAACAGAGGACATGATGCTGGTCACATCTTCCATTCAAATTTGGCTCAGTCTAGAATGAGATAAACCTTTTATGATGCTGGACTTTCGTGACACAAACTGGTGCAGAAAAATGCTGAATGTGATCCTCTATATTAGATTGGTTGCTCCCAGATACTTCTACTGCATGCACCTGATACGCTGCTAAATGTACCATTAATTTCAGTGCTAACTGAAAATAAGGGTATAACATACAATTTTAAGTCAATAATCAAACTCTTAGTTTCCCACTGGAATCAGATTATTCATACAGTGCTACAGAACGATGTTATTCAAATGGAGGATGCAGCACATTTATTCTTCAATGATTTCTTTGAAATATATCTGGGACCATATAGCAGTAAAGGAGATGAAGGACAGCAGGGGTAAAAAAGGAGAGGCTGTGCTTGAAGTGGGGTTCATTGTTTCCTTCTTCAGATACCTGCCATTGCCAGTGCGCTACTAAGGGTTCAACAGTTAGTCTGGCAAGGCTGCCCTAAGGATTCTTCATCAGTTTTCTACTTTCTCCCAACAAGCCACATCCCTGAAAAGAGAGGTAGTACAATGCACAGCTCTGTCGCAAGTAAAGGATTTGTCACATTCTGTCCCTTCCCACAGAAAGTGGCCATATGAACTCCTCTAGCTCCTGGAAAATCTGGAGGCATTGATGTAATTGTTTCTCAGTGACTTAGCAGTTGTTCCTGTTTTCCTGACCTTACTTGTCTTCTCATACCAGAACGCATTAATCACTGTGAAACTGTTGCCTAGGCTTTGTTTACTGAACAGTACCTGCAACAGGCAGCGTTTCCATTCCACAGAGTGTGAAAGGTGCAGTCAGTCACAGACACTACTGACTTTGCATTTGCCTTCTGGAACGTGCACTGGTCAGTGAACTCAGGCTCTGCCCTCACTGCACCAATTACTCAGGCCTGTTAGCTGTCAACTTGCAACACAGATCTCTTTTATCATATACCATGTGGTTTGATTTAAATCAAACCTGACAGACAATCACGTCTGCCTTTAGTGAGTCAATCTCTGATTTTTTCTCTAGATGACAAACTTGCGACTGTCAGATGCTTTCACAGATACTGTTCTCCATTGAAAAAATTTGTCCAACTTGACATTTGAACAGGGGTGTTTTCAGGTGTATTAATTCTCAAGCATTTAGGTTTCAGCAGCTGAGGGTTGTTCCAGAATTAATTGCTAGCGCTTATTCTTTTTACTAAGAAATATAAATAGTAAAATCATCTTTGTGTTATTTTTCTATTGTACCTAGATGCAAGGTGTGCTCTATGCCAGTACACAGTACTGTCGCAGTAACCATTTATTAGTAGTAGTCATACGCTATTCAACAGACATATGATTAAAACAAGTGCAGAGAACTTTTTTGTACCTAGAACCCCTCCAGAAAACCAAAACTGCAAATATTTTAAAATATTTCTATGCTGCTCATGCTTCATTAATATCTCTTCTTTCTCTACAGTTGAAGTTTTTAAGCCTAAAAATCTGATAAACTGCAGTTCACTTAACGCTCATTTTTATATTCTTAATTAACTTTTTTCCAATTATAATTTTCAATTATATTTTCAAAATATACTGGAATAACTTGTTTACAAAAATCTGTTCTGCTTCAAGTGCTCATATTTCTTAAATTGGAAGCTGGACTTCTACCACTCAAATTTCTGATCCTGACTTTGTCCTTTTTTTCTGCTTTATATATATACACACAAAGATTCTACACACACCTAGAATATGTGCTCCTCTGAGTAGTCTGCAAACAAAATGGAATTATCATCTGTAAAACCATTTTCACATTCTTTGATCCAGCATAACTAACCACAATTCAGTTTTTACTAGCAGCAGTGGACAACTTTTGTTTTTAACCATTTGACAGTACACATTGTCACCTGAAACCTGTAGGTCTCAAGTTAATCCAGTGAAGTGAAAAACCAAAAAGACGAAAGACACACAGTTACGAAAGGCAGCTCTGATGTTAGATATCAGAACTCTCTAATGTTAGATGTTAGAAGTGTGAAACATGAAGTTACAGGTAAAAGAAACAGAAAAAGCTGATGAAGCTTTTGAATGTGTTTGCTGGAACACAGCAATAGTAGACATTCGAGACACTAAACATAGTAGAAATGCATCAAGTAATGAATTAATTTTAAGTCCGTTCTAGCATTCACATACCGTATACAAATTTGGATGTCTCTCTGGAATGTAGTCCTTATATAGTACAACAGCCTTCAAGTGTGGCAAGCGATTCCAGATCTGTTGGATTTTTAAAAACGAATGTATTATTATTGACACAATAATGAAGATACTACACAGTCCGCTCTAGAAAATCTGTTTCCAGTCAAAAGATTTAAAACAACAGAAAAAAAAATTCACCATAAACAGCTCCTCAGCATCTGTTTGAATAATGCCCCAAAAGAGTGGTCTATGCCAATCTAGATGCTGACCATCTGGTTACCAATAAAGACAGAGGATGTCCCTTGGCAGAAATTGATGTCAAACTGCTAGAAAAAATATTATTTTTTTAAGAAGGTAGAACAAGGAAAATACAAGGACATTTTAAGAATAAAAACATAAGGCTGCAGGCTTATAGGCAGAGAGCAATGGCTGCTGCTTTCAGTAGGTCTTTCTCTGCTTTCCACAGCCCACAGAAAGCATTCATTTCACTGGACTTTGTGGGACCTGGTGCCTCATAGATGCTTTCGAATTAATCACATTTTGAAGTGACTTGATCAGTCTGTGCTAATACAAAAGCAGTGGCTTGATGGTAGCCATTATGTAAATACTATGAGTAGGATAACAACCGAAATGTTATTATTTCAGTCTTGGATCCTTCCAGAGGTGGGGGAACAAAAAACGTTTCAAAAAACCTTCAATGGGATAAAGCAGTGCTGACCAGAGCAGCCTTTTTTTTTTTAAATAGAAAAGTGTATTAATCAAATCCCTCAAGTTCTTCAGTTTATATTTTCTCTACATTCATGACAACATAGCTTGGTATTCAGTCAATGACAGCACAAGAAGGCTTGTTTGACTGTACGTTTTTCCAGAATACTTATTTTAAAAAAAAAACTCTTCCTCCAAATCACATATAAAACAAAACTACAGAATACAAAGTAATTAATACATAAGTTAAATGAAATACATTTGAAAAGTATTTTCTCTCTGGCAGGTAGATGGTTTTGGCAGAAAACTCTGTCACAGAGTCCCCCAGCTTCAGCAAACAGTGCTATCTGGTGCAAGTTTGATGACTCGTCTCCAGCTACAGGCCTCCTTCAACATCTTACTGACAGAGAAGCCCTTCCCAGGGAGCTGCCAGGTGTTCCTCTGCTTCTTCACCAAGTCACGCAACAGGGATCTTTCAATCTGGCATCCTTGTAGAAACTCACTCAAAGCTGCCAAAGAGTTTTGTCAAAATTGTGACTGTTCCCTTAAAGAGCCTCCTCCTTTCTCACTGAAGTCTCTCTCATGTCCGTCCACATACTACACAAGTGCAGTACATTCAACAGCCCTCATGGTTAATTACAAGCAGGAAAAGATGGCATTTTGGAAAGAGGAAACTCTGAATGCTAACATCCCTAATATTTAAATGGCAGGCTTTTTGATCTTTTCACAGTAATCTCTTCCATTCAAGAGGTCTGTGCTTTCCCAAACAGAATCAGGTGGTGACAATGTAAACAGGGGATCAAAATGTGGGTTTTTTTCCAGGTAAGTTTGCAGTGACCCAGCCAGTGAGCTCTCTGCTAGAGAGAATCAGAACTGCTTAGATGTGAGCCTCAGACACTACAGAGGGCAGAGCTGCAAGCTACCCCAGAGCTCAAACACCAAATACTGGATTTCTCAATAAGAACACTTCCATGAAAGGTTCCACAATACAAATAGTGAGTATAGTATTTAGGACCTACACAGCATGAGAAATGGAAAATTACAGCTTTTAAGTAACTATTCAGCCACCTTGTACCTGCATTATCTTGTCCAATTGTTTCAAACTTTCCACCACCATGATATTGGTTTTGCTGTCATGAGCAACGTAGTGGCAGGCCTCTGGAGAATTGGTTGTATATATTCCTGTGACAATTCCCCTATATTAAATATGTATAAGAACATATATTTATGTACATTATAAAAAAAAGATAATAATATTTAAAGATTAGATGAAAGATGAAAGGGTATGAATATGTAGAAATACAGAGCAGCACAGCTGTCATATTTGTTTCAATTGTATTGAGATATACATGAGTATCTCTGACACCCTCACACTGCAAAAGCTAATCTCTGCACTGAATCATCAGTAGCAGATGTCACAGGCTAGGGTTCAGCATTTTAACCTGCTTGAGGCTACAGGAGTATTCCTGAGCTCAGGAAGTTGTAAAAAAAAAAAAAAAACAAAAAACACTTGTGTCCTCTTTATGTTCAAGCTGTGCACATATACCAATATGAATTTCACTGTCACAGAAGCAGCTTAAGAAACAAAATCCAAATAATAGAAACAGGTATCAGAACAGAAGGAATCAGGCACATTCATATTTATCTGTCACTTTTATTTATCTGTTTGAACATATCTTGCCATAGACAAATGCTACTCAAAATAAACTAGAAGTCTGAACTGTTATCCTCATCTTCCAGTGATAGGTACAACAGCTTCTGTGTGACTCACAGGTAAGCCCATAGCAAACAGGATGAATGTATGAGTGTCCAGACTATTTTGGATTACTGAAAGCTACGAGACTCCAGCAGGTCACTGAACATGCTGACCACCTGCAGCACAACTTCCAAGATATGACACCAAATGCTCATTTGCCACATTTCCAGATCTAGCAAAACAGAAATCCCCCAAATCAAGCAAACAAAAAATCCTACCCAGCAAAAACAGCTCCAACAGCTGAGATGAACCATTCTGGAGAATTAAATCCAAGGATTCCTACACTGTGGAATCGTTCAAGACCAAGCTTAAAAATAATAAGCATAATGTTACATAATATAGGCACACCAGAGAACAACAAAGCATGAAACATACATACTGATATAAACCATGGAAATTTTTCATTTATTTATTGTTTTGGAATGGACAAGACATTTCCACATACATCTCTGTGTTGAGATCCATAGCAAAGTGACGATTTACCAGCAATTAACATCACCACTATCACCAATTGCCATTTCCACTACCTTCTGTCTGGCTGAACTCTACTGCCCAGTAAGGTCTGAAAACCAGAACTTCCCAATATGGACAACAGCACAATTAGTACTAATCTTACCCTATGTTTAGAATGTTTTAAAATTTATCTTTATGTCTCCAAAAAGCAATGCTGCTTTTACCTATTTAATCTTAAACCCTTATGCTGAGCTTTGTGCCCATGCCCCAACTGAGACAGTGTAACACAGCAGCTCTTCACTTACAGTCAAGTTCTTCCTAACAGCAGTGTTATCTCTTTGACCAAAACCAATTTTCACCTTTATTTCAATAAAGACTATGACTGCTGATCTCAAATTTATCAGAAAAGCCTTATATTGGTTTTTCTTTTTTTGTGGGAGTGGTAGGTTGGTTGTGTTTGGTTTTTTTGTTTGTTTGTGGTTGTTTGTTTGTTTGTGGTTGTTTTTAATTTATTGGTTTGGGGTTTGTTTTTGTTTTTGTTTTTTAAAGGAGACACAAGGAAGAAAGAGCAATTTGGTTTTGTTTTCTATACCTACCTTCAAGAAGCTCTTGGCCGCCTTCCTGGAGAGGCAATAATACTCTGAAAAAGTTATCTTCTCCCACTTTCCATTCTTTTTGCTGGCCAAAGCACTAAGGGATCCATATTTTTCCAGGCTCTCCTTGAACATCTGATGAACTGTTATGGGAGTCTGTGGACACGAGTTATCTATTCTCAGTCTGACTCCGCCATCAGCAAAGGAAGTCCACAGCGACTCTGCAAAGCAAAGCATCATCATCAAGGTTTTCTACAGTCGAAAAATACCATGTGACCACATGCCTGAAGACAAGAGGACTGAATGAAGACTTCAGGACTAAGCACTTCCCATCTTTTGAGAGAAGGGCCTTCCAGTTTTGCAACTATCAAATATACCATGTAGAAAGAGAAATCTTCCTTTTTTACACTTCACGTCTTAAAGTTAGAGAATCTACTTGGCTCTTGCAAGCTGAGAATAAATACATGAGAGGTGTTGCAAGCTTGGGGATTAGTAAGCTAGCAAAATTTATGTGAATTCTCACAAGGAAGATAAATCCCCACACAGCTCCCCTATTAAACAGTTCATTTCCATACTTCCGAAAAAAAGAGTACAAGAACATTTTAATAAGAACATTTTTTCCTCTTAAACTTACCGTTTCAATACAATACATGTGGTGGAAAATTTCACACTGAAGAGCTTAGGTGCGTCAGAAGTAAAAGTAACAGAAAATATTACTTTGAGTTTCTGATACAAAGTAATAAGCACAATTGTCTTTTACTAAATTTACAGAAAGCAAAAACTGTAAAGAAAGCTCAGCTAGTATCTGTACTGTTTCATGGTACCTCAGTGGCTGAAAAAACAAGTTCTAGAGTGTTCAGAAGTACAATATGCTTCACATGCCTCTCAAATACTATTTCTCTAGTTGCTTCACAGAGGGCCTAGGCCTGGAAACTACCTCTCTGAGCATTTCTGGGAATGTATGAACACACCAACCACAGCTGGATCCATGTCAGTGCTTTAGAACACACTTTCAGCCTCCCTCATTTCAAGCTTGCAATATGCACAGATAAATAGAGGCACAGCAAGCTACTGTAAGCTCACAAACTTATACAGAAAACCACAAAATGCCAAAATCTACCTTCTCTTCCAGCAAAAAAAAAGTTTCAACTCTTAGCTACATACAAAAGCTCATTTATAATCAGCTCATAAATACAACTACTAAACTGAAAAATAACAAAACTGGTCTCATTTGCTGGCAGTATTCCATGAAGCTATTTCTGAAGATTTCACTACTTCATGCTAGCACGTGAAGAGCACTTGGATTAAAAAGACAAGAATATCATCAAAAAAAACCATTCTACTTCCTCCTAGGTAAACAGATAAAAATCCTGGTGCAGAAAATGAACTAAGCAAATTTGTGATGCGTTTCAGTCCAGGATTAATGACTCATGTTATGTAGCATTCATGTTCCTGACTCACAGTCTTGGATTTGTTTTCTTGACAAATTGACAGTAATAATGACAGCAATAAATACAAATAAAGCTGTTTAATCTCCATGTACCTTCATCTTCTCACATGTAAATTGCATGTAATGACTTTCAAAATAGAAGTGTGGAGCTTTGCTTAGGTCAGTAGAGGAGGGGCATCATAAGTTCAGTTTAGAAAAGTAGCAGCTATGAAGGATTCTGATAAAGTCTGTCTCTTACCTAAAGTGTAACCAGTGGCACCCAACAAATATCTTATGACTAGGGAAGGCAAAGCAGGTGTTTCTGCACTTAACCACAATCCTCAGTCCTGGTGTGAAAAGGATGAATGATAAGACATTCTGTCAGAGACAGAAGCTAGTGTTAATCCAAATGCAGTGACACACCAAAGCCCAGATGAAAATTTCTATATGATGTTCTGGCTTCTAAGCCAACAGTGATGGCAAGGATTGCAGGTGTGGCTGGGCACTGGCAGATGACTGCTCTTTTGAAAACAATATTGTGCCATGTGGGCCTAAAATAATACGTACTAGCCCATGTATTATAAAAAATGCTCTTCAACAAAAAGTGTCTCTTTTTAAAGGAATTGAAAATATTAGCAACATTCCAACAATAATGTAACAAAAGTTGTATAATTATTACCCTTCCACTGCAGATGTACAGTAGACAACAGAACAGCTTCAATAAAGGAAGACTGAAAACAAATCAAATCATTGCAATATTTATACACAGATACCAAAAAAGTACTAGGCCTCTTTTTGGTTTTTCTTATGTATTTTTTTCCTGGCGTCAAAAAGGCATCTTTAATTCATACCAAAGAATAAGAACATAATAAGTATCACAGAGAATCGCTTTAATAATACACAATATATATTCCAAAGGAATATAAACTTGAATGTCTGTTCTCTTTCTGCTCTTGCATGTACTTGCAGGTAGAACTTAAATCTAAAAGCAGTTCCTACATCAAGGTAGTAAGCCAAATAATTCTAAAGATGTAACTATTCTGTCCCATAGAATTTGTGAGAACAGCTGAACTGGAACAATACATTCTCCTGTCAGTTTACAGAAGGATTTTGAGCAGAAGGCTCATTCTTCTCAGAAGGAGCCTAGGAAAGATTACCTGACTAAATACTGAATAAACTGATTACAAATTTTCGGAAAAGCTCTGCCTCACCAGCATCTGAAAATTAAACTGCTATCTCCAGGCTCAATACCAGCTGAAACCAAAAAGGAAATCAGAATAAAGATCCTTTAAATACACTGTTAGCAGTAGTATATTATATACCCGTTAGAGATCGTAAGAAAAAAGAAAATAGCACTCCAGCTAAAAGTTCTTCATGCCACTGAAAGTTCCCTGTATGCAAGCAAAGAGGAATATTTATTCCTTTCCTCATTCTTTAACTCCTACTACCTGTGTTATACTTTGTACCCTAAATGCCATTTCATTTACCAATATGTGACCTTGGCTCATGTCATTCATATGAGTTCACTGAAGGACAGGGATGGTGAGAACAAGATTTTCTCCTAAAGAATACAATTTCTTGATGAAATAAAAGATGAAACAAAAAAGAGCAGACATTTTATTCAGATACATAGTCTTGACTCCCAGTCTTTGAGCCTCTTCAAGTGTTTTTTTTTTTTATCTCCTGCATATCATTCTCCTTCAAGGCCAAACTCCATGATCAGACTAAGTTTTCCACGATCCACTGTCTTTGCTGTTGAAGACGAGATGGCTCAGAGCCGTTTCACATGTATAGTGTATAATTGCATAATACTGCAGTTTGTCTTAGGAATTGTTCTAAGGACAGCCGATCTAAATATTTCAGATTTTAGCTGTGCAGATTTCCCACTAAAGTGTACATTTTCAACAAGAAAGCTTACAAGAGCAAAATGGTTTTTTTGGTTTGTTCACCACTTTAAACACTTCAGAAGTTTTTAGCTGATCTTTTACAATATAATCCTCAACTTGTGAACCATTTATATGTTTTGATTAATGTTACTGATTTATCAAAGTACATTTGTTCTTCAACTATTTTATACCAAGTCTGAAATAATACACAAAATAAACACATTACAGTTCTTGTATTTTTATCATCCCATTTTTATTCCTTTCTATCGTGTATGCCTGAACAGTTGTAACATGGTACAGGCTGTCTCTCCCTGCCCAGATACCAAAAAATATTTTAAATAGGCAAGGAAACAGCAAGCCTGTCTATTGGTTTTTTTGCATGAATAATCAGTGTAGGTAAAACTGCTGGACCTCTGGGATGTATAAAGGAGACTGTGTACTAGTTGGGAGGAAAAAAAAAATCAACAACAAACAACCAAACAACACAAAAACCTCAAACCACCAATTCAATAGTTTAAAACTAACATATGAATAAAACCTTCTCTCTGTTCACTAAACCAGCCTGCAAGTATCCTGGTGACTGCCAGAAAAGATTTGGGAATGTAAATGAATTCTGATGTTTACGGAATAATAACTCTTAAGAGCTATATAAAATACAAAATGACCAAGGTCACCTCTCCGACAGGAAAACAGACAGGTTAACTGTGGAATGGCCCTACTGCATGACCCAAGCAACACCAAGTGATTTTCCATGGATTTGCGCTGAGAAGCAGGAACTAAAACAGTAATTTAAGTTCTGCTTGAAACTGATTCAGATTAAATTTACAAGCCAGTATCTTTATTATATACTGGTTCCTGCAAAACATCACTATGCTCTAATGACAAGATTTAAGTGACTTCCGATTCTCAGTCTCTGGACGGAGACTTTCCCTCCTTTTTTTTTTTTTTCCTTTCTCTTCTGTTTTTTTTTTTTTTGTTTTTTTTTTTTCCCTCTTTTGCTTTTGTTCACTGAAATAAATTTTTGTTTCCGGATATATATATATATATATATACACACCTGGTCTTGGCATTGATTATTGAGCGTGGTGAGGGGCTTTGATTTGTGTTTCCCCTGGGAGGCAAGTGCCACGTGTGCGTCTCGGCCTCAGGTTTTTTTCCCAGCTAAAGTCACAGACGCCCTGACCCCTGACCCGGTGCCCCTTCGGTACCGGTCTGTGATGGAAGGTATTCAGCTCTTTGCTGGAGGCATTTCTGACAGCAGTCAGCATCTCAGATTCCACAGCTATGATGCCATCACATTCTGCCTACAACACAGAGACATTATTCCTCCTCTCATGTATTATTTTTTAATTTTCATCAGAATGCCTGTGGCCCTTAAAGTTTATCTACTTTTTATTAAAAGTTGAAGCCAAGTACACACAAGCTGGAGTCTTGAGAGCTTGGCATCAGTGTTAAACTTCCCCTTATGCCAATGAACAAATTAAACCCAAATACAGAACTTCTGAGTTTCAATTGAGCCTGAATGTATCAGCCAGAATACATACACAAGGATTCTTAAAAAAAAAAAAAAAAAAAGAAACCAACTTCCTGGTTTTTGCCTTGCCACAGCTGAGGGAGGAGGAGGGGTTTCTGCCGTATTATCAATTTGCCACAATAAACATTTAACTTTAAAAACATTGCTGTGATTTACTCAGTCTTTTCTGTTTAAGAGTTTAAATTGGTCAACACTGCTGTTCACATCAGTAAACTAGTACCAATGTGGATCAGAGAAATAAGATACCCTGCACAGAATGCCTATATAAAGTGACGTGGAGGGAGTGGTGCATCAGGATAAGTACAAAACAAGATTCATAACAGTACTAATGCCTCTCAAACTGATTACAAAGCACCAAAATGGAAGCATAAGGAGGGTGTGATCAGGAGGAAACACTACTACAGAAACACCACTACAGAAACATTGCCCAAGCATGCAGGAACGGAAAGTCAAAACTCGGTTGGAATCGAAACTGGCGAGTGATGTGAAAAACCAAAAGAAGGGCTTCTACAGGTACACCGGCAGCCAAAAGGCAAACCAAGGATATCACGGGCAACTTACTGACGTTGGACATGAAAAGGCTAGACGTACTCAGTGCCACCTTTATCTTGGGCTTTATGGGCAAAATAAGGTGTCCTGGGTTTCTGCGCCTAGTGGCGGGTGACAAGTTTTGCCCACAACACCAGAGAAAGACCAAAGTAGGGACCACTTATGGAAACTGGACATGTATAAAAATGTTGATGGGCCCAGATGGGATGATTCAGAGTGGGCACTAAGAGACTAGGCCAAAGTCATTGCAAGGGTGCTCTCCATCATCTTGGAAAAAGCATGGCAAATATGCTAAGGTGCCCATGACAGCAAAAAGGCAAATGTCACATCTGTCTTCAAGAAAGAGGATTCAAATAAATAAAGGCCGATCAGACTCACCTCAGTCCACGGGCAAGCTATAGAAGAAGCTTTTAGGGTTCATCTCATGTGAGCAGAAAGCTGTACTGGTTGTCCTCCAGTGGTCTTTTCCAACAAATTATTTTACGATTCCATCAGTATAAAACCAATATGAATGAGTTCTGTTTTAACTTTACACTGCTTTTAAGACACTACAATAATTGCTGCCCACTGGAAGGTTACTCTGAATTTACATATGCATTAGAAAACAAACAATAAAAACCCCAAAATCCAGCCAGGTTCCACAGGAATGCACTTCTATACATTGGTGGAAAAGAATGGGGAAAAAAACCCAGAACAATCTGCAGTCTTCATTAAACAAATTTACTCCTGAAGTTGCAGAACATATCAATTATAAAATGAGAAAGACAGCTCTGCACAACTAGAAAACATCAGAATCACCTACTTTTCTCTTGATATATAAAGCAGACGCACTGCAACTAGATACTGAGCTTTCCTCTTCCAAAAGGTTTTCTGGGAGAAGTTTTTGCCATTCAGTCCTCACCTCACCACTCGGCATTTGCACAGGTGTGTGATGTTTCCAAGCCAAATGCTGCTTCTCATTACAATGGATAACAAGCAGTGCCACAGAAACCCAAAGTCAAATAAAAGATGAAAGCTAACATAAATCATAAGCCTCTGATTCATCAACTTAGAAACGTATCAAAACACAAAAAAAAGGAACTGCTTAATTAAAATGGGTGGGGTGTGACTTCTGTTTGCAGGAAAATGATGGAACAGCTGGATTGGCTCCTACTCTCAGCTGTTCACCTCACCTTTCTTCCAGAGGCTGTGGTCACCTCTGCAGGTGTGGCTGAATGGTATGTGCATTCCTTCCTGAGCATGGTGGCTTGCAGCCCAGCATACTAGTCTAAACAGCAGCCAGTTGCAGCCTCTGGGAGAGCAGCAGGGTAGGTAGCTGACAGCAGTAACCACTGTCCCAGATAATTTCTTAGAAAAATAGGTCAGAGCCTTCACAAGCACACACAGGCAAGTACTCTGCAGAATCATAGCCTCAGTAATAATCTATGTATACAAGGTGTGTCTCAAATAGTTCAATAAATTAGCCTGAAAATGTGAAAAAAAGAAGTTAGCTATCACCTTTATCCACCCAAATTTATTTCCTGCTTACTGAAAAACAAGCACTAAGTCCACAGCACTTGAATTCTTGGAAAGAAACCTATTGTCTATCAAAAAATTACCTTTGCATATGAATAAATTAATACCTGTATGCATATATGTATGAAGTCTGCATGTAAGAGATTCCTACACAGGCCTGTTATTTCTTCAAACTCCACCTGGCGTCATTGCTACGATTGTCTCATAGAAAAAAAATATTCTGTGTTTAAACAAGCAAATTTAGATACTAATAGCAGACCCACCAAGGCAACATCTCCCTCCAGGCTGCAAACCTGAAGAACCTCAGAAAGTTCTGCTAATAGGCGTCCTTAAGGCACATGGTAGCACAACTAGGTTAATTTACCACTACAGTTGGTGTAAAATTACAGTAGTATGCATATACTACAGTGCAACAGAACCAAAGTACAGATATTCCATCACAGCCTGCAGTTATTACACAGTATGCCAAATCCTCAGTAGTGGTAAGTAGGCTGTCATGACAAAGGTAACACAAGAGTCCGTATGTTTTCCATGGGATCAGGATATTTTTCACTTTTATGGTCTCAAACAGACAAACTGGGCAAAACCATTGAATTCATGTAATATGCTTGGATGCATTCCTATGTGACCTGCTCTAGGTGGTCCTGCTCTGGCAGGGGCTTGGACTAGATGATCTTTCAAGGTCCCTTCCAACCCTCAACAGTCTGTGATTCTGTAAAATTTACAGAAAGCTCTGGAAATTTTTCAGTTGCCTTGATGCACTTCAGTTGCATTTTATATATATTTGGCTGCCTCCTCTTATCCCAGTCCTGAAAAAAATGTTACTCATAACTTGCTAAAATAGAGCTAGAATAGACATAAAATTTACATTACAAAAAAAAAAAAATCTAAAAAGAGCTCAGATTCCCAAGCATCATCTTTTACATGCTTACCTGTTGGTTCTACACCTTCATCTTGGGTCTCCTCCAAGTGAGGCAGCAAATCTCTGTGCACAGTCTGTGCATCTGCCACAGTTCTAAAAAAAAAAATATACCTATTAAAAAGTTATCCAGGAGTGCTACCAGGATCCACTACAATTAACATACAAATATATTCAAGGACAACAAAAACGCAGCTTGCAAACACTCAGAAATACAAATAGGAGAAAGTAGGAGGCCCAGAGGAACAAAGAACATTTTGCCTCTTTGTTGCAAACTCCGATACAATCAGGTTAAACAGGGAAATGCCTACACTCTAAGGATGACACGCTTATTTCACACAGTGGACTTTTGGTTTCAACAGCATGGAATACACCACATGGAGACAGTAATTTTGAAACTCGACAGAGGGGCCATGACCCATGCAAGTATAAAGAATGAATTCTCAATCATATTGCCACCATATCAGTACCATGATACCAAAGAAGGAGATTAGTTCTTACTGATAATAATCAAGACTCTCAAAAACCACCAAAGCACCAAATTATCCCATGGACAAGATTAACCTTTCTCGGCTTAAATGAATTAGATGACATTTAGAGCACAGATAATACAAACTAAAAACCAGAAAGTCTGGGGATTATATGAGCAAAACATCTAAACAATAACTAAACAGTCAGAAATGACTGACTGCATAAGATTATTCATGAATAGGCACATGCAGATTTTTTATTTTAGCTGACTTCATTTAAGATAACAAGGGCTGGGAATGAGCAGCCTTTAGAAGCCAGGATTACAAATTAGGCAAGTAGCAAACAATAGGACCAAACACTACATCAGACATCATTTCCTATCTCCTATTGACAACTACATTTTTTAGAATACCTTTTATTACTTTTCAAAAATAAATTTTGAGGGTTTTTAAACCCACTGGTTTTGCCCAGGAAGAAAACACCCCCAGCGGGACCCCAGCAGTACCTCCAGGGTGGTCTTCAGTGAAGAGGAGGACGCTTTCTTCCAAAATAAAAGTTTTTAATAACATGAAAATAACAAACAAAAAACACCTGAGGCAGGCACTGAAACAGCACCCACCTCAGGGGAGAAGTGAAAGAGCATGTGGCCTTGGGGCCAGGGGTTTTTAACAGGTAGGCAGGTGGGTTTACAAAGGTATTGTCCTGTAAGGATACACGGATGGGTTACCTACAGGTCAGGAGTCCAGTGGGTGTAAGGGGATTGGTCTTGTGGTGGCTAAGCCAACCACAACCTGGAAAAGATGGAAAATTCTGGATGTGTGCCCATGTTTGGGGACAAAGAGGCAACAGAAACCTCTGTCTCCAGGAGGCGCACTGCAACAACCTTTATGTGAGGCACTCAAATTTATTCCTACTCAGATATTTTAAGAAATTCTTAACCAAGCTGGATCTCTTTTACAAGAATTTGGCAGATTTTGTAGTTCTTTGCCCCTCAGAAGTGAAGAAATGTGGATCGCTTCCTCCCTTGCTACTACCTTGCTGCAGATCTCTGCGTCTCAGAGCAGAGGTACAGGTCACAAAAGCACCTTAAGGAACATGAGGAGTCATCACTAATCTTGCCTGCAAGGATATTTCCTCTTGTGTTAGGAGACAAAACATGAAAGGCCTTGTCTGAAAATCAGAGAGGCTTTGAAAATAGTCACTGGCTTGGCAAAGGCAAATTTTGAAGAGAAACTGAGTGATTTAAATATTGAGAGGGCTTATACTGCATTTTGAAAGGCAAGCCTGTGTTTGATATATGGCAAAAACGGTGACTTAATGAAGTGGGATTGCAAGGACAGAATGATGGACCAGGAAGACATCTTTTCAAATAAATACAAAACATCTGAAACAGTTTAAAAACATGTGTTTTGTATGTCATCTCAAAGCACTTAATAGTTCTCCAAATTTTTCCTATTTTAAAGAAGAACTACATTTGATATTCAGAAATCTTGTGTAAGCTTTTCTTTTCAGTATCTTTTGAATACTAAAGCTTTTACGTTTCCATTATTTTACAAAAGAAATAAAACAAAGTCTTTGTCAAGCTGAACGTTATTCTTGCCTAAATGAACAGCAAAAGCCTTCAGAAGAAAATAGATCTGGTTAGTAATGAGGCTACTCAACACTTTTACTAATCATCATTAATGACCCTTCCCAGATTAGAATCTCTTTAGTTTGCTCTATTCTCATCTGACTGTTATGGGATATTGGTTCAGCTTATATTATGTTCCCTTAACAGACAAGTAACCTGCAAGTCTGAAGTTCTAGACTTGCTCTGGTGATGCTTCAATATGCAAATGTTGTATGAGGAGCTCTATGCGTGCAATATCTGGAGGAACGTTAAAGTTAGTAAGGCTGTGTGCAGATTAGCTGTTACCTACCTCTATGCATGAAGCAGCCAATTTGAGAGCTGAGGGGGCTTCTCCACTGAAAGCACTGTTCAGAAATTTTTTCTTCTGTCAACAATTTATGTATATATTCAGAACAATCCCTTCTGAGTGAAAGAATAAGGTTTTGAGTTTGTTACTTACACCTGTGTTCGGAGTTATTCCTTTAAAAATGAAGTAAAGATCCAGGAACGGTTGTGTTGTCTACAATTGTTCAAGAAAGACTGAACTGAGCAGAATTCAGTGGGACTAGTTCATCATGCTTACTGAGCATACTGCAGCAAGGAGAAAATGTACTGCAGAATTACTGTTTGGTGGCGAGATGCCCCAGCAAAACCAAAACACTTTGGAAATCTGGACTTTGGCTGCCAAATTTGTTATTATGCTGACATTCTGCATAAATTCTGTTATTAGTGCAGGGACAGCACGTTTCAAAACCCATCCACCAGTTTAAAAGTGGATTTTCTACAGATTTTTGCATCAAAAACCTTATGACTCCTAAGGTAATACACAAAAACCTCTACAAAGCACACACAGAAGATTTAACAGGAGAGGTCACTTTGGCAAGCCAACTGGAACAAACTGAATTGGTTTTACACAACGTCGACCAACTAGAACAAATCAAGGCTTTCTTCCATATAACTCCATTAGCAGGAGTAGGTTTGAATGACAGTATACCTGATCTAATGTGGGATTTAACTTCCAGGTACCACTCTGTCAAACATGACCCCATCTGCTGCCTGAATTCAGTGCATGCACACAGCCCCTTCACCTGAGACAGAAGCACAGCCTGCTCAAGCTGACTGGTTTATCCAGAGGTTTTCGGGCAAATCCTAATGTAGCACAATTCGCTTGCAGCTACCACCACAAGTCTGGGCCAGTTAGATGTTATAGCATATTGAAGCTGTTCTCACACATCAGGACAACCTAAAAAGCAAGAATTTGAACACTCTCTGTATTGGATTAACAAAGGCAAAGCTATTCACTACAGCTCCAGTGAGATTTATCTTTGCACATCAGTGGAAGTACTGCATGTATGATTGATAACACAATGGTAAAGCAATGACTGATGTCACCATCAGTCCCTGCTGCTGGTCATGGTTCACCAGAAGCAAAGCATCTGATCTGAATTTGCTGAAACAGCAGTTACTTTTTTAACTAAATGTATTTGATGGAAACAGATGAATATAGAAGCATTTCTTATTTTAACTAAATGTATCTCCACTTTTCTCATTATAAAAGGGAAGCATTGTTTTTCTGAAGTTCCACATTAGATAAACTTTTTTTCTCTTACCATAATTATATCGAGTGTCTGATTAATGGCACTATTTCCTGTGATACCAACTTCCCTTTTTTAGTTTCAATGGACTGTGGAACAGGTCTTTTCCTCCCACAGACTCCGTTTCCTTCGCTGGTAATTTCTGCTTACATCTCATTCCAGCTTGAATACAGTCAGATATTTGCTGCCCTCTAAATTCTCTCCTCATAGTAAAATCTTGTGAAAATACTAAGAATTAAACTGAAAAGAATCTATAAAGTCAGTCTTTCATATGGTAATGAATCAATGATTTCTACACAGAAAATGTTCTACAGAAATTCTCACTTTAATAAGCCTCACAGAATATACTGATTGTCCTGTATAAATAAGTTGGAATCTTTTACCTCAAACTTAGTAACTATGACCTTTTATGTTGTAGGGTTCAATATATTTTGGCCTTAATACTGTAGAGGGACTTCTAAGATAACAAAATGCACCAATGGAATATGAACACTGTTATGCAGCAGTCACAGTATTGTGCAGTTTAAGAGGAAGTTATTAATGAAACAGATTATATATAATGGCAAATAAAAAAAATACAGCTCATATTCTTTTTGTATTCCTATTCCTTATCACTATCATTCAACTCCTCTAGCTTTGTCAATGTTAAATTTTTACCAGTTGGCTCTCTACCAGGGGTTATCAGAACTTTTAAAAATCAACCAGCTTTATAAAAACTTCCCAAAATAAGCTCTTTGTATCAAACAACTACATATATGTATTATTCAGCACAAGAATATTCCTCTAGACTTCATGTTTACTCATAACACTTCATATACATATAGCAAGTCAAGATAATTAAAAGTCTGGAAACCACAGTCAAAATGCTCACAAAAAAGGCGTCAACTTTTTTTTTTTTTGTAATTAAAACAGGCAGTAGTTTAGACAATGCATTCTTCCAGAGTCCATTATCTTAGCTTCCAGACCCACGCTGTCCAGATTCATGAAGCTACCATCTCCTCCTCCCTTTCCTGGCATTTCCAATGTACTGGCTTCTCCTGCTACATAGCTTCTCCACTCTCACCTTGCTCCTGATGACCTTACACCATACATGTGGGGTGGCCACACAGGAAAAATATTTTTAATTAATTATTTTTATTCCAGTTTAATGTATGGAAAATGTTCACTGTTAAAGATACCTGACAACATATTATGAATGCAGTAAGCTGAGATTAATGTGATGCCTAATTTTAGAAGAACAATACGTTCAAGGTGCAAAGCTATGGTTACAGTCAATTATACTACTGCAGTTCCTGTCTGCTTAGCTTCCAAAGCTAAGAACTACTGTATGATTTTTGTTCATTCCTTCAAAATAAATTATCCTGCTGATTGTCTACAACAAAGAACAAAGCCAATAACGAGGGAATGCTGAGTTATAGTGTCTGCTGAGTGCGTATAATTTATCAGTCACTTACATGCTTTCACCAAAAAGCAATCTGTTTAGCTTCTTCTCCCAGGACTGCTCTCATAGCACCACTTCCAGATGCTTTGCTGTTCTTCTCCCTGAATTGCTGGCAAGCTCACCCAGACTACTTTCAAGTAGCAGGAAGAATGTTACTACATCGTTCTTACAACAGTCTCTACCTTGAAATTCAACTCCCTTCTCTCCTTGTCTTTGTCCAAAGAAATTTGTGTAGCAAGCAGGTATTTAAGAGAGCAAGGTGTACAAAGCCTTCTCTTGCACAAGTATTTTTTTTTCTCACTTTTGATCAATTGTCTTTCCTAATTCTTAAATACTAATCATATTTAAAACACAGACTGAACTAGAAAATATGTATTTGTTCCAAGTCAGAACCTCTTCATAAATTCTGTTTTAAACTTTCATTGCTTGCTTCTCCAGAGGACGACCTGGTGAATTTCATCTTGAAACTCCTATAGCTTGGATGTTTGATTATTTAAATAATCCATAATAAAGTAGATTATTAGGAAGAATTTTGTCAGTGCGAGGGTGGCGAGACTCTGGAATAGACTACCCAGAGAGCTTGCGCATGCCCTTCCCCTGGAAGCATTCAAGGCCAGGTTGGATGAGGCCTTGAGCAACCTAGTCTAGTTGGGAGGTGTCCCTGCCCATGGCAGGGAGGTTGGATTAGATGATTTCTCGGCTCCCTTCCAACCTAAGCCATTCTATGATTCTATGAAAAGAGCTGAAAAACAACTGTTCTTCCAACCAGTGTGCATCTTTTGCTGCTTCAAGTGTGACAAGTGTCCCAAATATTAATCTCTGCTCCAACAAGGGGAATTTTCCTTTTCTCCTAAGCTTTTGTTGTATGTCCTCCAGGACATCCCAGCTAAATACATCCCACCAGCCTTAATCTACATTAGAGCTGGTCTCAGTGGTATGTTTTGGGGTCTACATCTGCACATTCTGAAGTATTTTTCATGGGGTGTTAGGCATTTTCAACAGATCACTGGAGTATTTGAATTCAAGATGGAATCATCTGACAATTCTTCTGGCAGCAAAAAGCAATGCCTTGCGTTTCCTATAGGTACCTCTGAAAACTTTAAGGAGTCTGGCACTTTTCCTAGAAACTTCAGGAACTAAATACCTTCATCTGGATCCCATTCATGAGTAATATTTTCCCTATTCCCCATACATCCTGCAAGTGCTGAACCCAGTATTTTAAAACAGAGCTCTGGGGAGAGATCATAGGAGGAAGTGCAAGACAAAAAATTTAGAATCATTCATCTGTCCTAGGGTTCTAGGCAAAGACAATCAAGTCAGTCTGACTTAAATCAACATAGCAACATAGCTCCAAAGCTTTGACAGCCCACCAGCTAAAAAGGAATCTGTGACCAGAATATAAGGAGCCAAACAGCAAATACTGCATCTCCAGGCTCTGGAGTAGCTGAGAACTGTTACCTGAGATACTCTGAAGATGTTTTCCATGGCATAAAAACACCCACCCGCACATGGCACACAACACCAGCTCTTTAAATGCTAATTTTCTATTACATGTAAAATTCTTCCTGTATGAAGGAGCAAAATAGAGTTCCAAGAGGCCCCTGTGGTCCTTCACAAGGACATGGCTACTGTAAGTAGTTGTCTTATTGAAACGCTGGGGTTCAAACCCCAAACCCCAAATTAAGGTTGACATATGGGTGATTCCCACAGCCCTTCATAAAGAGGTGGTGAGTTTGCCTTATAGCTTCCCCCCAGGGTGCGGCCGGCCCTGCAGGGAGAGCCATAAGGGAAATGAGCCCCAGGGGTCCCGCACTGCGTTAACAAAGGTCAGGTGTCCTGCTTGGGGATAAAAGCTGGGACCACTTGCAGGGAGTCAGGAGTGTCTGTCTGTGGAGGGCACTCCACAGAGCTTCCTGGTTCAGGGAAGACCTCCTGATTCTCCCTGGAGCTGGGCCCTGGTCTGTTTAGACCTTTGTGAACATGGGCTGATTGGGTGAGAGTTGCCATGTGGGCACCTTTTTCGTATATGTTTAACGGGCTTGTCTGGCTGTTTCCCATGCCAACTATGGGAAACCTCGGTTCACTGTTTGTACCACCTGTTGTGGGCTGAGTTATGGCTTTTGTGGGATCGTTGGGGGTGGCGTCAATTATGTGTGAGCTGGTTGACTTGTTTGTACCCCTGGCGGTCATTCATATCACAATGTTTTTGTTTACAATACAGTTTGTGTATTGGTTTCTCTTCCTGCTGGTTGTGTTGTTCCTGTTAGGCCTAGTCATTAGCAGAACACTTATTTACTAATTACTCCTCTATCCAAATGAGGACAATATTTTAATACATTCCTTATTTGTTCCACTTAGAATTTCCCTTTGTCCTCAAAGAATAGGTTAGATTTAGGTTTTAACTGGTTTTCATGTCCTCATGAGACTTAAAGGGGGCCACATATCAGCCCAGATATGTTCCTGCTCTTGCAAAAAGGGTCAGCTGATTCAACAATGGGTTTGCTTGTTCTAGTGCTGAAAAAAAGCCTCTCTCAAATCAATTACACAAATTCCCACACAAAGGTGTATTTAAAAGCATCGTAATAAGGTTAACAGCTGAGACTTATTTTGCCATATAGCACAGGTGGCACATACCATCTAGTAAAATCTCTTCACTTGCAAAAAATAAAACTTAAGTGTTTGGGAATTCTTTTTTTTCTTTTGTTATGACTAAATAGCCTCAAAAATCAGGATATTTATTTTAGTGAGCAGATCAGTTTTACAGATAGCTGAGAACTACGTGGGTGAATGGGAAGGAATGAACAATGTATGCAGCCTTTTTCTATTACCCCTACCCTCCAAAAAAAGGCTCTATTCAGCAGTTGGCAATGTACTACAACCCTTTACTGACCTTGGTACAGATTTTCTGGCTCTGCTCTTTGCTGCACAGCAAAAATGCAGACCTGAAGCTAAAATATTCTAGCAGCTGCTTCTGCATGGCTGTCTGCAGGGAGTGCAGCAAAGTTATGTTACATAGAACTCATTATTTCACCTCTTCCTCATTTTTTAGGTCACAGTGATTCAATTTCATCCTTGTAAGAGGTCTTTCCTTCCCCTCTTTTCACTTTTCTACAATGGAATACTACTTCCAGCATACAAAAAAGGTATACAAAGTTTGCTACCTAACTTCAAACCAGGCAAACAACACTATTTCACAGGACAACATACACTGACTTCATCAAAAACCTAATAAAGTATTTATGTCAAGGACTTTGAAAACATCCAAAGTATTTGGAGTTCTAGTCTCTGTGGTATTCTATCAATAGAAGCTCAGAAAAAAATCAAATGCCAAACTCCTAATAGAGGAAGCTTAAATTCCCTGCTTTCAGAGGGTGCAAACCATTATGTATTTTTAATTATCTTCTAACTCTTCTTTAATAAAGCAAACATCTAAAGTTTTTTTTCTTTTTGCTTAAGCATGTCATAAATAGAAGTATGCATGGACTAGAATAGAAGCATTATTACTCAGTTAGCAAAACCCTAACTTTCATGAGTCAGTGTTTTTATAGCAAAACCTGTATTGATCATAACTCAATTACTGTTTTATAATCTTTGGACAGCTTGAACAAAAATGACAATTTATTATTAACTGCATTAGGACTTTGGAAACAAAAGCAACATCAAAACATTCAAAAGCTTTCTAAGATTTCTTGAACGTTTTTCTTCTCCAAAAACATTAAGTCTACAGTTTTCTCCTAATGACATATATCCCAAGATTACAAAGCCCAGAAGAGAAGAAACCATTGTGATAAAAATGATCCCAACAGTTTACCCAAAAGGGTCAAGCAAATATTCCAAGTGATATAGCATGCAAGCTGTTACCTAAACAAATGCGAAGTCAGATTCAACTTAACAGAAAAATAGAGTATCTACCTGATAAAATAGCTCCGTCTCTGGGAATGGATAATTAGGACTGACCAATATAGTGACAAACTTATAATCATCACAAGTTAAAGTATTTCTTTCCTGTGATATGTTGTTCTATTCTTCAAATAGGTATTTCAAAAAACTCTAAAAATGGGGAGCTTTCTCTAACACAGGATACCATTCCAGTGACAGTGTAATAGAAAAAAAGATAGTATTTTTCCATTTTGTGCTGCCTAGGACAGAAAGAAGACAGCAGCCAGCAAGGTTATCTTACACATAAAAAAGTAACATAAACCCTAAACCAAACTCCTCTAAACCTAAGTTCTCCACTCCTGTCTCTAAGATATGGGTTAACCAGTTAAGTTCTCTTGCCTTTGATGGCAAGAAGGTGCTCAACCACAAAGGCCAGTTATGATCTAAGGACTATTCCCCCAAATTCAGGAGGGAAGAGAGACCTACTTCCATAGGTGCAGCCAGGGTATTTTTGTAAGTCCATTCAAGACAGATTCTATGCACTGTAATATGTGCAGGGCAACTGCTACTGAACTTAGGAATCTTCAGTGCTGCTCTTACTATCAGAGACACATGAAGGGACAGTACAGGAGCATTGAATGTTTAAGGGTTTTTTTTTTTCCTGACTACATGAAATTTGCTATTTTCTGGTATTTGATAATGTCTGTAATCTTACCACATGGTTGAAAAGCCTTTAATAATTTAATTTACTGCAGCATAAGACTCTATTAGTTTAGCAGTACTTTCTCTAGCATTCCATGATTTTGTTAAGCTGTAAGTAGCTGAGCCACAGAGCCAAGCATACCTCTTGTCCAAACTGCTACACGCAAACTTCTGCCGAGCACACTTCTGGGGCTAAGAGCCTCTGTGCCACCAAATGAACACTATACAACTAAATATATGCAAACAGGATACAAACAACATGGCCCACACTGAATGATGCTATTAATGCTAAACTACAAGTTAGCAAACGAGAATAAATCCATTTAGAATCTTCGTTACAATTTTCTCTCATTCTAGCCTCAAAAAATACACCTTATTCTGCAGTAGACAGCAGAGGCACCATTAGACAGACAAGTTTCTTGTAGCTCTGCACAGTAGTAGAAGACAAACTTGAGTTACGAATAATTGACAAGTTAGTTAAACTAATAGTCAAGCTACTTTACCCATCTTCATAGCCTTCTGAAATATTTGTTGTATTTTCATCTTGTAATTTTCTCATAAGAGTGTCTCCACTGTTAGGCATGCTGACAGAACCTTCTGAAGCTGGTCACAAATATGCTGAAGAGCTGTGTGGGTCACACATAAGTAAGCTACTTGGGACAACTAAAGAAACCCACTGTAACTGGTTATTTGTTAAAAAAGGCCAACACGTAATACAGGAGGAGGAGACTAAAGCTACAAAAGCTATTTCTTTCTGATTTTAACATGCTTGAAATGTCGCAGTGCCTGTGAGCTGCTTACTGTTAAACTTTCCTTTTAATTCAGTTTTCTTTAATTATCCATGAGAAGAATTTTAATGAGTCTACAATGCTTTAAGATGCAAATCTTTTACCAAGGTTTCATAAAAACATCCTTTCACAGAAGTTGAAGCAGTTCTCATTTTTTTGAACTCCATGTTCACAAAAACCACATTCAATTAGGCTATTTTCTTTAAGAAAATACAAGTTAATTACATTAGGAAATGCTTTCAAGTCAACCATACCTAAGAAACCCAGTTCTGAAACAGCCAAGCACCTCCTCCAGAATCACAACTATACCAGCACTTCAGCTTCGCCAAACCAGGCCCATCATACACTGTCAACATTTCTACACATAACAAGTTACTTCCCAGGATATAAGAAAGTCTCAATGAGCTACTTAGGCTATTTCTATACTAGTACACAAAAAACATCCAGGGAATGGCTCAAGCCACCCATTGCTGGCACCTTCCCCAAGATGGTTTTGGTCTGTGCCAACTGGCATTCACCTGAGGCAGGGGCTGTTAGTGGGAGACAGATCCATGACTTGCTGCCTGGAACGGGAGGAGAGGGATGCAAGCTGTGCTGTGCCATGTGCCTTCAGAGCCAGAGAACGCAATCTAGAACGGCTTATTTAGTGCTACAAAGACAGCCACTGTGATTAGCAAAATATAAGACTAGTAAGCCTCAAACTTTATAGAAACGTGAACTTTATTCCACAGTATCTTGTACCACATCCAAACACCTGACTGTAAAAGCATTTTAAATGAAAGGAAAAGAAAAAAGACTCCACAGTGGGATTCTAAGGGGTCTGTTATCACACCAGACACTTGCTTTGAAACTATCTGAGCACAGAACACGGGTTGTTTCAATGGCAAAAATGTGTCACCTTATGCAGCTAACAATCTTTTTTTTTTCAGGATTGATTTAGTTCCTTCACTTTGGGATAATTCTCAAAAATTCCCACTTTGTTCCAATGATTCTTTTCAGAAGTCCATTAGGCATCTTCCACAGGCTTGCAACTAGCTTTGCAGAAATACTGCAAAGTAAAAACAGGACTGAACTCTGTTGCAAGAAATCTCATAGTTTTTTTCTTCTTCTGGTCCTCCAGCATGTTTTACATGCTATGTTATGTGAAGGAATTCAATTAGACAATCACTAACTACCTTGCTTGCGTCTGAAATGCTGGGGTTTGAACCCCGAGCCCCCGAATTAAGCATGACATATGGGTGATTCCCACAGCCCTTCATAAAGAGGTGGTGAGTTTGCCTTATAGCTTCCCCCCAGGGTGCGGCCGGCCCTGCAGGGAGAGCCATAAGGGAAATGAGCCCCAGGGGTCCCGCACTGCGTTAACAAAGGTCAGGTGTCCTGCTTGGGGATAAAAGCTGGGACCACTTGCAGGGAGTCAGGAGTGTCTGTCTGTGGAGTGCACTCCACAGAGCTTCCTGGTTCAGGGAAGACCTCCTGATTCTCCCTGGAGCTGGGCCCTGGTCTGTTTAGACCTTTGTGAACATGGGCTGATTGGGTGAGAGTTGCCATGTGGGCACCTTTTTCTTATATGTTTAACGGGCTGGTCTGGCTGTTTCCCATGCCAACTATGGGCAACCTCAGTTCACTGTTTGTACCACCTGCTGTGGGCCGAGTCACATCTTTTGTGGGATCGTTGGGGGTGGTGTCGATCATGTACCAGCTGGTTGACTTGTTTGTACCCCTGCCGGTCATTCATATCATAACGTTTGTGTCTACAATACAGTCTGTGTATTGGATTCTCTCCCTGCTGGTTGTGCTGTTCCTGTTAGGCCTGGTCATTGGCAAAACAGTGTCGCACACTGGGTGTTGAGTGGCTAGGTAACAGCCTGTCTCATTGAAGGAAAACGTCTGTTCAATCTCTAAAACTTGTACTTTCAGCAAATAAACAGAAAACCTCAAACATACATCTCATATATATTCTGTGCTTAGAAAGGATTTTTTTATTCTTTGCTATTCATATAATCTTCCTTAAACTAACAGATGGCTAGAAAATTATTTTGATGCAATCAAGGACTCTCTGATGCTAAATCGCTCCCCCAGTAAAAGAAGTGGCTGCAAGGCAGCCAAGCTGGCAAGCAGGTGAATGTATCTGGGGGGACTGGTGGAAAAGAGGTGCTTTCGGACTTGTGTCATTCGACTGCAATAGAACACGCACTACGCCGCAAGCCTGCAACTGCCAGCTACAAACGGTCCTGTCACTGTAACAAGAGGCTTACAAATGTACTGTAAGCAACAGTCCTACACAGAACTTGCCACTGTAGTGCTGGTACATTTCTAGGCATCCTTCAAGTTTCAAGTCACAAACCCTAACAAGGGAGGCTACCAACCTATATAGGGTTCAGTAAGGAATAATTTTCACTTTTAAATGATGCTATGGTCCTTTTATGCCTCTATCTACCTACATGCAACTTGCACAAGACTGCACTAGACATATACAGAGTTTTTGCAGTGAGATGGGCATTTTTTTCCAGCTACAGGTTAAGATTTCTGGGTGTTGACAGGCTCACAAAGCTATGGAAGAAATTAAGAAGCAAATAAAGCTCACATACTGTTCATGTCCTTCCCTCTGCAATTATGACTGGTATCTTTCAGGAGTTAGTGATTTATATTTAGTCAAAGACACTGTCACTACAAACTTGGGCTGTCACAAGATCCCAAATAGAAATACTACAGAGGCCAAAACAAAGCGATGTTGTTACTGAGGTCAGCAACCAAGAGATGGGCAGTGCGCCCATCAGCCACAGTGCAGGTGCAGTACACGGCACCCCGTTGTCGTGTTTGGGACAGGATGCTTCAGGTTTCATTCACAGTGCCACCATGGCAAAATGAAACCACCCCTCGCTGTGGACTCCCCCATTTCTTTATTTGTAAGGCAGGAATGTTTGTCTTACCATAAAACTTGAATTTATTTAAAAGGAAGAGTATACTAATTTCAGATGCTCCTTGCTGTTCATCCCAATTAGTTTAAGAAGGTTGTTGATTCATTTAAGAAAACAATTCTGATTGTTTTTTGTTGTTGTTGGGGTGGGGTTTTTTTGTGGTGTTTTTTTTTTTTTTTTTTTTTTTTTTTGGGCGGGGGTTTGTTTTTTTTTAAATTGCATAACTGGTAGCAAACATTCTAATGTAAACCAATGCTTTCTGGTGAAAGCACCATGTTAAATTCGTAGGGCTACTGTTATTTCAGACATCTAGCACTGAGTATAAAATAAACTCACCCCAAAACAACCACCAGAAAAATATCTAATAACCTTTACAGTTTATTATTTCAAAGGCTTTGTTACATTTGTTTACAAAAAAGGCAGCACTTCCAGTATTTTTTACTGTTTCAAATCAACTCTCTTGAAGCCTGATAGCTTTTCCAACTTACTACTAATCGCAACCTTCTGCTGTGCTCCTGAATGGCTGTTAACTGCATTTATTGTGACTGCATACAGCTTTCACATACCACACTTTCTTACTTTTTTTTTTTTTCTCCAGGTTCTCATAAAATCAAAAGATTAAATTTTGGTCTCTAAAACATTTTAGCCCATAGAAGGACAATTCCACAGTTACTCTCAATAAGAGTCAGTTTCAGGTTTAAAGCCAAATTCTAAATCCAAACATATTTCAAACATTACTGTAGCTAAGCCACCATTAAGTCTTAGCAAACAAATGAGCCTCAACACATATAAAAATCAACAAATTTATGCTAATTTAGACCAAGGAGAAGATGCTAAGGGCAGATTCTATAATGAAAAGCCACAGGCAAGTAACATCTATTTAAACTCACATACACTTCTTATACTAATTCTTTTCTAATGAAGGAATTCAGATTAGAAAAATGAGAACTTTTACCCCTAGCTGTGTCTCCCCAGACTTGCAGAACTGAAGAGGAAATATCCATACTCAAATTAGCATTTCTATGCAAAGCGCAAGGCTGCTTCATGTACGCCAGGTGAAGCAGTTTATCCCACAAATACTTTGCTATCTACAAGCACCTGTATTAACATTTCACAACATTTCCAGTAGCAATCTCTGTGTAAAAAATGTTTTCTCTCATTGACCATGCCACAGTAACAGTAATTTAATTTTGCTTTTCCAAACAATGCATTTTGCTTTCTAAGGAGTTATTCCACAAAAACACAGCAAAAATCACAGACTAGTTATTGCAGTTTCTGAAGTCTGAGTGACAGTAACGAAAGCATCTTAGATTTGCCTGTAACTACCAGTTTGTACTAATTAAGGAAGAGATTCATAAGGGGGCAAAAAAAGAAAGCAGCAAATGCACATCTGGAGAAAAAGGCAGCTATTTCTGAGCAACTGGAGAGAAGCAGAACCACCTGTCAGGTCAAAACAACAGTTGGTCTGAGGAAAGGCACATTTAGAAACAATTTTGCTGCTTCTTTCAGAGGAAAAGATTGTTTTAGACTCAAAGTAAGTAACTTGCATTTTCACACTTAGCTATAGGTGCTCATTTATCCCCTCATATTTGCAGTCAAATTTTGTACAGGCCCAAACCACTCAAGAGTTGCCCAGCCTTTAACCAATAAAAACTGTACTATGAAAGCAGGTCTTTCTTACTCTTTCTGTATTATTAGCATTTAAAATTACTAGAGATTGCTGCACATGTTAATTAAAATTCCCTCAGAAAAATCCTCTGAAGATGCCAGTTGCTCACTGTACGCTGCTCTAAATAGCTCAAAACAAATGCCATCATTTAAATTTCCTTGAAGATTCAGATCTTTTACTTTCCATCACAGGCAAAAAGATTGTCCTAAGAGTATACTTCTGCACAAAACATCCTTTTCAAATATTCACTATGGGGAAAAAGTTCCAGTGCTATTAAAGTCCATTACATGAAACTGTTACACTTTAAATAGCTTTTTAAGTAAGACTAAAAACCAAATGTTAAAAATATTTAAAAGGTGTTTTCCCAACAGCTTTTTAGAAATTGTGATACCCACTCAGGTTTAGATGCTGAAAGAATCCAAATCCAGATCAACAACACAGAAAGCCTGTTGTGATTCTGATTTCATCTTCTGGAGGGACTGCTGAAGCTCTTTATGTAAATTTAGCTTGATTGAAAACAGAAGTTTCAAGCCCTCAGATTCCTGTTTTGTTGTTTGTTTGTTTTTTCTCAGGTGTAACGGAAGTTATTCTTGGAACTTCTTTGCAAAACTCAAGGTTGCTGCAAGAAACTGTAGCTGCACTTCAGTAGATTGTTCTCCTATCTGTGCCTTCAGGATGCCACTTCCAACAACAACTTCACAGTTTAGAAGGCACAATTAATGAGAAATGGTAGTATGGCCAGATAAAAGACGGAAACATAACAAGGAGATTCTGTGTTTCATACAGCAGAGATTAAAAGATAAATGTATAGTTCTTGTAGCATATAGAGATGCTGCACGCTCCAAAAGCCAGGTGGTAGGCAGTGTTACAGCTCTTGTTGCGTGCTAACAGCAGGCATACCTATTTCAGGATCCAAGGCCGAGTCCTCTGGTGGCTGAAGGAAAAGGGCAGTAGGATCTAATTATTTGCCCATTCCCAGCCCAGTCCTGCCTACTTGTAGAGAACATAAATTCATGGCTTGTTTTCCTGTTTACACCTACATGCAAATTTGATACTGTGTAAGTAAAAAGTGACGAGTTGATTTATAACATTACATGTGGCAGGAAGAACAGGAAGGGAAAGAATGGTAAAGGAGACCAGCTGTTCATTGGAGAAATGGGTAAAGCAACTGTTGGTGAGGAACAGCCACAGGCTTAAGTGTGTAGCAAAAGCAGCATAACTGAGCATATACACACTTGATCACCAGATTGGTTGAGTAAAAGGAACCACCTCCGTAATTGCTGAGAAATATGTCTACAAATCTAAAGGCTGTATTGCATTTATTACCAATTATGGCAAATTAGATGAGTAAAATCAGCTGCCAACAAGTCCAGCTCTGCTCCATACCTAGTCTTGATAAATAGGAAATGTTTTGCTCCAGACAGTAGAGAAGTACTGCATTCCACTCAGATATCAGAATGACTGCAGTTCTCACACTAGAGCAATGCAAGAGATGCAGATGATGATGCAAGGACAGTGACTAACTGGTAACACCCCTGTTTTACTTATCCAAACAGCAGCCCTTACTACTTCTTTTCACTCTAATTTTTTAATAAGAAGTTTAGTTGTACTAACTGGGACCAAGGATGGAAAAAAAAAAAAAAGTTAAATACTAAGTATGGAATATTAAATATTGAATATGAAAGATTAAGTAACTATAACCTGACAGCTCCTTTTAATAAAATGAAAGTAAACAAAGCAAAAGGTTCAATCCTCTTAAGCAAAGATCCATGCCAACAAAATTTTTGGCTGTTCCTACGAGTAACAGCTCTAAACACTACGAAGTGTTAGAACTCTTAACACCCAGAAGTCTGAGTTAATATTATATTTGCCAATACCTACAAACATCTATGTTAGGGTCTCCAGTCACAGAAATTATGTACTGTCTGTTTACAATGTACTATAAACTTAACTTCGAAATTTAATTCTCAGTGAAATCCATTACATGCTTTGAAAGCCTCCCATCTGCTGAAGCATTCAGCTACTGCAAAGCTATTAGGAGATTTATAATTTCTTCTTAAACAGGAATATTATCTTCAGGACTATAGGATTATGGCTAATTTATTTTTAAAATGAGGGACATTGCCAGACGGGGGGTCTTCTCCTTAGAAAAGAAGATATATAGTTCTTAGCCCACTTCACAATTGCAAACCACAGACTTATACATTCAGCTGCTGTTAATTATGCTTAGATAAAATAACAGTCATCAGCACTCTTTCTTATGCTTTTGAACCAATCCTTTCATTGATATTCTGGGTTATTTCCTGTAGATCAGCTCCACCTGCTTTAGTAAGTCTACAGACTTAATATAACCAGTAGTACACAAAGACCAGATTGCACTTACTAGATCTGCTGCTAATATTTACCTGAAATACACTAAAAAGTTCATAATAATAGCACTAATGCTTTAACTATAAAATTTATTAATTCAAAACCCAGAGACTTTTTTCCCCTCCTATTTTCCACTGTTAGACAATGCAACTGAGTCCTTTTCTTCACAGTCATCTTTTTTATCCGTACTGTGGTTAACAGAGTACTGTAGCCTTTGGGTTATCACAGTCACAAGTTTATAAAGCACTTCCCAAGAATAAAGAACTGTTTCCTAGGCAAAAAAGAAAAACAAAACAAAAGAAAACACTTCTACTCCTCTTGAGTTTGAACTATATCTGTTGATTTCATTCAGCTTCTCTGTATTTGTCACCCGTGGTTTTCAGCATTTTCCTTCCTCTATCAAAATATTCTTTTACTCAGCTCCTGCACCAGTACCAGTTATATCCTTTCACCTGAACAGTGACTAATTAATTGGAAACCTTGAGTTGCCTTAAGATCTGAAGATGAAAACTAACCCAGTTTTCTGGCCCACACTTGGCAGGCTGGCTGAAGGAAAGGCTTAGTAATGAACACAGAGCAGGGCCGCATCACTCAAACACATTCAAATTTAATTAACTTTAAAACATCAGTAGTATTGGTGAACAGAGGATCAGAAATCCCGTGTATTAACCAATGAGCACAACTTCTAACACACAAACAGTCCTCATTCTCCAGCACATGTTATGAAGCTGCTAATCAGACTCCCCTAAGACCAGGCATAATTTAACGACTCTCATAGGAGAGAAGGGAAAAGGAAAAACTGCCACCAACTGAGAAGGACAGCAGCAAGTAACACTTCCGTGGGCAAAACCCGGGATACCTGACCGAGAAGAAATGCCCACAGAGAGCGGCCTCCCCGCCTCGCGTCAGCCTGCGCCAGGCCGCGCCCGCTACAGCGCGGCTGACTCCGCCGCCTACACAGGCTCTGAGCGGCTCGGCGCCGGTGGGCAGTAG
>NW_008588012.1:0-11331 GCF_000691845.1 Merops nubicus
GCTCTAAAATGCAATTGCAATTACAATCATCATCATCATCTCCTGTGGAAGAATCTGCAAATCTTCCCCAAAGGCGTCCTACTGGGTGGGGGGCAAGGAGAACAGACCCATCGGTCTGTCCCTGCCACTTGGTGCCGCATTCTGCGCCCCTGCCACTTGGTGCCGCATTCTCGTCCCACAAACTGGGTCCAAAAGGGGTGATATTTGTACCTTTTTTTGTTATTGATGTGCAGAGTGTGGGGACGGGGCTGTGGGCAGACAATTAATTAGCACAGAACTTCCTTATCTGCACCTGCAGGGAGTGGAGTGCCAGGAGCCAGGTGGGGGGATGGGGTGAGCAGCCTCCACTGCATTCCACGTTACCTATCCGGGCCTCAAGGACACAGACCACTGATCTTCTCTCAGCCCCCGTGTCTGCCCTGGCAACAGATGTTTGTCGGCAGTGTTGACCTCTGTGATTTGTACTTGTTTTTTGCTTCCTGGGTCTGACAGCAATATCTAGAGCTGTGTATCGACGTCTGAAAAGTTCTACAGTGCTACGAGAAAAGGTTGGAAAGATAGGGATTAGTACTTTGTTTCAAGTTATCACACAGCCTTGGTAAGCAAATATAAGTGGTCCATCTCATATTTCTAGATTTAATACATGTATTCTTCACTAAAATGATGCTGCCTACCCTTGCAGTTAATTTTAGAAAAACTTTTCATTACAATTTCTATCATTTCAACTGTGCTGTTATGCTGTTTCTGATAGTGTCCTACCCAAAATAAAATTGGATGTTAGAACAGCAAATAGCATTACCAATGAAGCAAACCAGTTTTTTTTTTTAAAAAAAAAAAAACAAACAAAAAACTCACAAGTCCTCTCAGAATAAACAGAGGAACCAGAATCCTTCTTTACAAGGTTGTCACATACAGAGAACTCCAGCAAGCGTACTTTCTCTGTTCTTCTTCCAGCAACCAATTTTTAAATCCAAATGAGAGTTTCATGCAGTTTTGTGGTACATAAGCCTCAGTTAGCTTGTGGTGAACTTGGCACAGGCAACACTCACAGAACTGTTGTATCAGTTCTGTACAGTACTAGATCACATGTTAACACAAATTTGGTCAGAACGGCACAGCTAGCAAAATCAACCAGTCCTGACTCTTGGAGAGTCACTGTCTCTTCCAGTACTCAAACTGCTCCTTGTTGACAGAGCCTACAGCAGGAAGTAAAGCTGAAGGTTCAGAACTGAAGAAATCTCCAATGAAATATCCATGTCCATTATCTCATCTCTCTACTCTCTAGCTTCTCAGTATATCTGCATCAGGAGAAGGATACTCTTGCCCAGGTCTTGCACCTGCAGAAGCCATGGTCTCAGTGGAACCAGAGCAGTCTTTTATAGTGGAAGGCCTACTTTCACTCCATATCCACAGGCTACTCCAGGTCCTTCTGTGTCTGACAGGATTCTCCACACAACGCACTCTGGTATTCGTTGGATCCTTCAGGTCCTAGGTTGGCAGGATGAAAAATCACCTTTTGGAAGTGACTGCATGTAAGGACTCTGGGAAGAAGGCAACTAGTCTGACAGTCCTCAAGGTCCTGTGTACCCTTAGTACATTGTGTTGTTGCCCATAGCTATTGATCCTAATCCTAAAAGCAAAGCTGAGCAAAGCAATCAGAAAAGCAGAGGCTACAAAAGTGGGAATGCCACCAGAGCAGGAAAAAATGAGGGAGAGGGGATGTGACATTTGAAGATTGCCCCTAAGCATTGTCTTTACTTGGAGGGGCATGAAATCAACATTCCAATGGGCGTTAAATAGATGATTTGATCACTCAGAATTGGGCAATCCGTATTGTTCCTACTTCATTACAAGCTCGTTTGCAGTCAGGCAGTTGGCAGCAAGTATCACAATTAAAAGTAACCTCTGCTATTCGTACAATTCTTAATTCAGACTAACTGTGGCTGATGGTGCTTCATTCACAGAGAAATTCTGCGTTGGATCATCTAAAACCCTGTCATTCCACTTTTCCCTTCAACTTGCTATTATGTGACCTGGACATTATAGCAGAGGTGACTGGGGAGCTCCAGGCAGCATAATGCAAGCAATGACTGACAACGTTCAGCTTCCAAGGAACCTAAACTGGAAGCACACTGTCATCAAAAAAGTTTCATAGGAAAGATCTACCATAAAGCCACCAAAAAGAAGCCCCTAAAAGGGTAAATGGAGAGGGAAGAATTTGCCCACAGAAGTGTCTGTTGTGGCAGTCAGTTTAATGCATAGATTCTGGATATCTTTTTTTAAGATTCCTGGCTCCCACAAGTTCCCTCCCCTAGATTTCACTCCTTCTGACTCCTCCGCTACAGATAGTAGCTTTTGTAGTTTTCCTCAGTATTCTTAGCACATGAAGACTGGCTTCTCAGGGGTCATCCCACATTCTCCTCACAAAAGCTCCAGTATACCACAATGTGATATATCTCTCCCAGGTGTAGCTGCCCCTTATGGTAGAAGAGCTCTCTTCTGACTCTAGGGCATTTGTTATTGCCTTTGGCTTTCTTCTCAACACAGGGCCAGAACTGATTCAGGCATCTAATATCTCAAAAATCTCTACCTCAGCTAAACCACAAAATGACATGTTCCTAAAAATGACTTCCCATCCAGATATTCTTGCCTGTATTGAGTTATATCTGTAGTCCCCAGCTGGGATCATGAAAACATCTGAGAAATGCAGCTTACTATTCTGCAGTTTCATAGGGCTCAGGCTACAGCTCCAACTGAGCCGCAGTGGGTTTTTGTCAGCATTGTTGGATCCAGCTGTTCCAGATGGTGTTAATGGGACTGAACTGAAGAAGAGTCAGAATCAAAGAAATGGAAGGCACTTCCACACTCATGTCCTAGTGAAGATGCGAGATAAAAGTAGTGTAAACAGAAATGGTCCTTTTCGGTTAAGTATCAAAGAAATTGTCATGGAACAAGACAAAGTCCAGGTTCCATGTATACTCAAACTGTGACATAGCACATGAATCGGAGACAATCTATAAAAGTGTGACACTCTAAAAATAGATTTATTAGATTATTTAGGATATTGGGCTATACCTTTGCTCTTTCATCCTTCATAAGCTCCAAGATGCAATTTACAGACAATGAAATAATCTTTGTGCTAATACATAGGCACCACATAAATTTAAATTTCACTCAGCAGAAGAGAATTTCATGATAGTCTTTATAGCTACCTGAAGAAAACAGTTAAGATTTAGCCCACTGCTTATAAGGTTGCTCTCTGCCTTAAATATGGATATAATTTTGGGGGTGAAGTTAACAGGAACGAAGTCACATTGTAAATAGTTTTGTTTCTTTTGGATGAAAACAACATTATATGAAAGTTTTGCAGCAAGCACACAATTCAGTACAGAAACGTGAGAAAATATGGTTTAAAATCCAGAAATTTTAAGATGTTAGGTTGCTTCAATGATCTTACATTAATCATTGATTTATATCCTCTATAGATCCAAACTAAGAAAAACATATTTGGTTGATTACTAAACAAATATTTTGTCAAATGAATAAATCAAAGAGGTCTGAATGCTTCTTGCATAAGCAAGAAGTCCAAGTATAAATGGTCTGAGAACAAATTGTTATTAATTGCACAGCGGAAACGACTAGGAAGTATAGTCTTGTTGCAAGCCTGAAGGCCAAATGGTGTCTTCTGCACTAGCATTGCAAAAAAAATTGCCTTGATCTATTATGAACTTTCTTGTTAAAAGAAAACTACAGGCTATTGCTTGACTCAGCAAAGAGGATTCCCATGCCGCAGTCTGCAAATGGCTAAAATGTTTCTGTTCCTTTTAAAGTTCATATGCTATTTCAAATTTTTATTTTTGAAGAATATCATCATTTTCAAATACGTAGAGAGTGCTTATTGAAGTATAATTAGAATTTGCTAGAATAAAAGTCTGTTTAGGACTGAAAAAAAAATCTCTGTATATTAGCATGTCCATTCTCCTAAGGATGAAACTTAACAGGAAGACTGAAGGCTGGTGGTCCCATTGCTTTATGTTCAGACCTGTAGGGATATTGGCAGAAATAATAAGATAAATTCTTGAATTTTTTGGGAGGTTGTTTAGGGGTTTTGGTTTGCTTTTTTCCCTCAAAACCAACCACACAAAAAAGAGTCAGAAAACCAAACCAAACCAAACCAAACCAAACCAAAAGTCTCTGTAATTTTGTATTGCAGGTGTCCTTAAAACTATTGGGCTTTTCTACCAAGCTCTGTAAGAAATTACCAGGTAATCAGCAGTCAAGCTGTGACAGATCCAGCTGCTTTTTCCTCCCCTTTTTTAAGGAAGTCCACCTTAAAATTTTGATAGCTAATGCAAGCTATTAAATAAAACCTAAATAAACTAAGTCTTTACCTTTATTTCTGAGTAGAATGCCTATAAGGGACTGGGTTAATCTGGGATAATATTTACATGTGAAACGAACTTGTTACCTGAAGGCAAGGAGAAGATGCATACTGTCTAACTATAACAGGGGCTAGAGACTTGAGGTGTAACAAATCTTACTAGGTATAGCCATCTGCAAGTTAGATGATTAATTAATTACTTAGATTCCTAGCGCATATGCTTCCAAGAGAGACATTCTCCAGAGCATAGTTTTTTATAATACATATTGTAAGATGACAAGAATCAGTTCCTGGAGAAACTTTCTCTATTCTTCAACTACAGAGGAAGCCTAAAAAGCTAGCTTTCACCACATTCTCAGATGCCAACAATTAGATACAATCATTGACATAACTTTTAGCAAAATATACATAGAACCCTTGAGGCTGAACAAATCTGAAGATCAAGGAATATAGTACTTTACCATATCAGTGTCAGAAAAATCTTTTCAAATCTAACCAAGAACTGAAACAGAAAAGACAATACTGCAAATTCTTGCTGATAAATGAGGAAATTCCTTTAATTCCAGTTCAGATCTCCTGCCTGGCTGCTTGAAAACCTCCCAAGTTCTCCTACAGTACATCTTTCTAGGGCAATCCAGCTTCTAACCACCCATGGATTAAATTATAGTTGCAGGAAAAACCTCAGCAGATACACTTTTTCACTCATCTTCACTCTACATGCCCAGATAGAAACCTGACAGTAAAAAAGAGCTCTGGTTTTATTTTATAAATCACTGCAGCTCTCCTCCCAGAAGACAAGGATGGAAATGTCTTTTTGCATTCCTAAATGTAGAAGCACGTGGAAAAAGGTGTGAAATGTTTTTATCCTGAATACTCAAATGCAGAGTTATTTACACGGTGCTTTTTTAATGGTTAACAGCATGTGTTGTATAATTTCAAGACCTTGCCACATTGTTTATTTTGTATGGGAGGTTCACTCACATTGTGTTAAAATCATGTTAGTTTATTCAAGGTCATGCATTGTTTAGCTACTTTCACTTCCAATTTAATTAACTTGAACAAAAAGAAACACACCCAAATTTATGAACAATTTCCAAGAAAACATTAATCAAATGTTGATACTGAAAAATGGATTTGAAGAGGGGGAAAAAAAAGGACTCCAAAGCTAGAGAACTAAGGAGGAGGAAGCAAGCAATAAACAAAAATGTCTGTACATACCATATCATGGTCTATATATAATCATATATGGAAATAAAGTTATCAAAAGGTAGGCTTCACTTCCTCTACCTTTAACCATTTAAGTGTTAGACTAAGATGGCAGGTAGGCTCCCTCTGGAGTTGATGGAGAGAAGGTGTACAGGAGAGTACTCTGAGAAAGTAGATCAGATATGGCTGACGGGATATTTCATTTCATTTACTGTAAAATGAGACTGATTAGATTAGAAAGACACATTTTAAATGCAGATGATGCATCTTCATAAAAAAATGCAGTGGCATGACTTACGGAGGAATCCTCTCCAATACTGAATTCCAGGGTGAGGACTGTTAATGTAGCAGAAATAAAGATCAAACCCCTGTATCTGATATGCATTGTATTGGCACTAGATTTCATCTAAGGCTGAATATTATTTCCAGGTTTCAGATTTTATGTCTCTTTTTCAGCCTTCAAAGGCATATTTTAACTCCACTTGGTTGCATGTAAGAATCCTGGGGTTTGTCAATAATATAATTTTATCATGTCAGATAAAAATTAACCTAGATGAGACTTTATAACAATAAAATAGTGAACATTCTAGAGATAACTGATTCTTAAAAGGTAAAGAATTACTTAACTGTTCGATAGAATGAGAGCTTTTAAAAGCTAAACTGTCATTTTGGGAAAATAAGATAAAAAATGTTATCTGTCTCAGTAAAAGGCAAAGCCAGGGAAATTTCATTAAATTGGTTTTATCTTTTATTGGAGATACTGTACAAGCTTAATTCAGGAAACCATTTTTTATATTCCAAGCTGTATGAAAAACTTGGACCATCTAGTATATGAGTATGAGATACAAATACAAATATTCAGTGGTCTATTTGAGAAAACAAATTCCATCAAACTTCAAGTCATAGTCTGCAATGACCTCTACGTATTCTTTTAAATCCACCTATCTTTCATGTAGAACTCCCTAACAATTTTTATTTAAACAAAAAAGACTGAACCTTGACCATCCATTTGCCTAAGATAGCTAAAATCCTTGTAAGTGTTAGACCTGGGATAAAGAACCGTGGTCTCAGAGATATCATACAATGCATTGTCAGGAAAAGGCGTGGATAGCTTGCATACGAAATTTCCTGAAAACTATGTTTACAAGGAATTTGCTTTGTTATAAAGCTTTTAAATCCATTCCACTTATTGAACACTGTTCTTTTGGGAATATATATACCCCAGTGTTTTTGCTTCCTACGGCAAAATATATTATATGGCTTTCCCTCAGATATTTCTGTTTCTAGACAGAACTTAAGGTGACATAAAAATATGCATTTCCTTTCATAGGTAGAAAATATCATCTATTAATTATTATAGCATCTGCTTTTATATTGACCTCTGTAACAGGAAGTAGAGCACAAGTGACCAAATAAAGCTGCTGATAAAAAAACATAAATAACATCTTGCTTTCTTGCTATTGTGTTGGCTTTTCTGCAGTTCTGCATGGCCATGTCACAATACAACTTGCACAGTCCTGCTGCACAAAAAACACTAGAGGAAATCTGTTTGTTTCTGCACAAGTTGCTGGAGAAAGGAGCTGTTAAGCTGCACCTGAAAATTAACTTCACAAAACTACTTCATCAGCTTATTTTGATAAAAAAATAGTACACAAATATTGTTTAGAAGTATAACTCCTCACATTATACATAACTATGTATTTGATCCATAGCAAAAAAATACATATTACAGTTACAATCCTAATCATGTTTTACTTCAATAGTGAAATTACTACAAATTCCAATTAACTATTAAAAAAACAAAACAAAACAAAACCATACTGTAGTCATACTGCTGCAGTTATACTATTCTTTTAATCCTAGATTCTCTCTTGCATTTTTTGACTTCATAATGTTTCACTCCCTATTTCATGGAGAAAAAAAAATCAGCAGATACAAAGACAGAAAAAAAATCATGTATCATGTATCAATTCATAACTGTTACTTCAAAGTAGCATCTTTAAAATCTTATTATATGAAATTGACCATTCAAATTATCTGATTTTTCTTACAACATATTCTTGTTTTTCACAACAGTTCCTGGAAAGTCACAACACGTTTTTTTCATTAGTCTACCACACATCTTGATAATTTTGAACGGATAGCTATGGCCAGTCAGTTCCCAGATGTTGCCACAGAATTCCAGTACATTTACCACAAATTTCAGTCTTTCAGGCTTTCTGATCTCCTTCTGTGATCAGGTGACCCATCTAGTGGATGAGGGAAAAGCAGTGGTTGTTGTCTACCTGGACTTCAGTGAGGCATTTGACACAGTTTCCCACAGCACTGGACTTGATGATCCTAGAGATCCTTTCCAACCATAGTGATTCTATGATTCTATGATTCAATTTAGTTTCTTGTGACATGAAAAAAATTCTTAACTTTCAATATCTAACCAGAATTTGAGTTAAGAACAAAAAGTTTTATTGGCTTTGAATTAAGTTTTCAAATACAAATAAGGAGAATAATTTCTAATCTAGAAAAAATGTTCTCTGAATGACAAAACGAATGAAAAATGGCTGTTTTTCTAAAAATTTGTCTTGCAAATCTCTTCCCTTATTGTGATGATCTCAACTTCTGCTTCCTTCCTTTCACCCATATCTCCTGTCAAACACCTTTCCTCACATGAGACAACAGTGCTGTTGCTACACTGAACTTTTAAGCATCATAATTAGCTATCTGGTATAATATATACTGCTTGATCAAGGCTCTAACATCATCCTGCATGAGACGTGGTAGAAAAGAGGCTCTAATTTACCCCTACTCATCTGACTAATACCAACACTTCCCCAGACCTATGACCTATACTCAGTCCTCTGCTTCTTCCTCAAATGGAATCAGATGAAACTGCTAAGTTCAAAGATTACTCGGGAAAAGGACACATATGCAATTGAACTGATAAAATCCCAGCATAATTGCACAATCTTCAACTTTAGAAGTGTGATTAAAATCAAAACATTGAAAGCTGAAAAAGGAATATGTTCATCAACTTTTGAAAATACCATTTTCTTGATCAAAGGTGGTCACCACAGTTCCTCAAAATTATTCTCTTGCATTTTAGCAGGGCCCTTGGAAGGACAAATAAATGAAAAAGTGGGGGAAAAAAAACAAACAAAAACAAAAACAAAACAAACAAAAACAAAAACAAAACAAACAAAAAATAAACAAACAAACAAAACAAAACAAAACAAAACAAAACAAAAAAAAAACAAAACACCTCTTTTAAGGGATAGAGTACAAGATCAGGCACTATGACTGTGATTTCTATGTATGTCAGGTATTCCAGTCTAGCAATGTAGACCAAATAAACATGTAAGAGAAGCTGAAAGGAAAATCTGTATTGTATGTTTCCAATGCATTTTTCATATCATGACGCTCTTTATCCATTCTTTGTTTTCTTCCTTTTTCTCTTTCAGGAGACTTCACTGCAAAACAACATTTGACAAATACCCACGTATTTGAAGTGCTGGGGTTAAACCCTCAGCCCTGAGTGAGGGTTGGCATAGGGATGATGTCTACAACCAGACAAGAAAGACCCTCCTGATTGGTTTTCACCCAGGGTCTGGCCAGCCTTGGTTGGGAACTGATTAGGAGATCATCACCAGGTGCCCTCACCTTCCACATTAACTTGGAGGCAGGGCAAGAAGCCACCTCTGTAAGAGCTGACTCTGCTTGCAGTGGAGTTGGGAGATTTGCTTATACAGTGTATGTGTTGTGTGAGGATTCTTGCTGTTGGAAGGGCTCCATAACTCTTCATGGCAAATGGATTTCCCAGGATGACAGGGCCAAAACATGAAGCTGTCCCTGAGTTCCCTTCTCTATGAATTGACTCATGGCTGGGCTGCTACCATTGCCCATGGCTTGGCTTCTCACCTGGCTTGCTCCCTTCCTCATGGCCACTACAATGGGTAAGTGCATTGACCTGTTCCTTCCTTTGGTTGCCTGGCACTTTGGATCTCTGCTGTGTGATGTGGGACTGGAGAGAGAAGTTTGGATGCTGGTCTACATGCTAATGATAATATTGGGCAAGTGGTCAGCAGAAAAGTATTCCAAACAATGAACACTGATAGTAACAATGGACACTTATCAGTCATTGCAAAGGTATGTGAAAGCAATATTTCTTGTAGTCTAGCTTCAAGCAAGTAATTTTTTTTTTTCCTTCCTAATTATGGTCACAAACCTTCCTTTGCCATATGCATAAAAAATCTGCCATATGCAGAAAAGCTTGGTAACTACTGTAGATGCACATTTTAACTCTGCCTCAACTCTCTGAAAATGCCTAATGGCATTCTTTGACTAAATCACATCAGAAGTGGTTTCTCTCTCTTTTCATAGTTCTTTGAAAAAGGAAATTTCTGTGTATTTATTATATGGGCCACAGTGTAATAGAAAGGATTTTCTCCCTTCCAATGAACACATAATGAAACCTTGGCACTTATTTCAATTGTGTAGGCAGAAAATTATAAGGAGAAAATCAGTCTTTGTTTTAAAACAAAAGACTTTAAAAAAAAAAATGGTGGAATTGTACTTTCTTTAATGTTACATAATGTATTTTATACTTTCATCTAACCTAAAGAGAATATTAAACTAGAACTCTCTGCTCTAGATTAGATCAGAATAAATTATCATAATAATTTTCTTAGTCTTGAAGTCTGTTAACTCTGAAAAACGTTTTTGGCCATCCCACTGGAAACACACTTCCTCCACCGTGGCAGGTTTCCTCACATTTTGCAGGCCTAGGGATTTGGAGAAAGTAAAATGTGTCTAAAAACACATGCAATAAATTACTTTTGTAATGTAAAATAACATCTGCAGACAACATGATATGCAAACTATCAAATCAAACTGATAGAATAGCTTGGATTATTTTCAAATCATATTATATGATGGATTTTGAAAGCTTAAAGAGAGTGCAAAATTGAGCAGTTATCTGGATTTAAAAGCTTTCCCCACCCCCCCAGAAGTCTCTGAAGTCCAAACAGTACTAAAAAAATGTAAACAATTAATCTAATATAATGTGTCAAGAAGGATTAAATCAAATTATAAGAAGCCAGTTTTATTACATAATGTTATCATTACAGTGTTTGAATCACTAGATATCTTGCATCATTTTACTATTGACTCTGATGCTAATTCTACTAAATGCATGTTAAACTCACAAACCCTCCCTGACCAGTTTGCTGATAAAGCTCTGTATGCAGATTTTGGAAAAAAAAAATCAAGTTCAGAATGTTCTTGACATTAATTCATAACTTTATTGGCTCACAAAAGAGCATATTGATATTATGGGCAAAATTTCAAATAGCAAATTGTTTCATTAACTGGAAAGCTCAGTCTTTTCAGAAAATCTTACTATGTACCTACACTGCTACTGTGTACCTAGCTGCATAAATTTCTTTGGCGTTGTACATACAACTAATAACTGTGGGGAAAAAAAAAAATTATCTGAAAGTTTTTTCTGTTTTAGCTTGAGTGACTTTGTTTTGACAGCTACAAACACTGTGACTTTTCAAGGCTCTCTTCTCCAAAGCTTTGCTTATTTCCCACGTGAAACATAAAATGCTGATTCAGCATCACAATCGTATTATGAATTTTTTTGCCATAGCTGCAGCTAAGACAGCTGTCTTATCTTAAATTGGATGTTGTAACACAGCACAGTAGTGTGCTGATCATTGTAGTCTAATTTCCCCCATTTCTGCACCTCT
>NW_008588013.1:0-24340 GCF_000691845.1 Merops nubicus
ATAATTTTACCTGCTCTGAAACAGTCACATAGTCACATTTTCTGCTATTCAGAGTAAGACTCCTTTCTAATTTCCAAGCCATTTTGATCAATTGAACTAAAGATACTAATTCTTCTATCTATCTGGGCTAGTATGCCTTAAGAACAATGGCTTTAGTATAAACTTAATTATATTCAAATATGTTCTACATTTAAATATTTTAACAAAAATCTACATTATGTCAATGAAACCAAACAGAACAGTATAAAACTACAGAACACTGGAATTTTTAAATGGGAAATTTCTTCTTGCTAAAGGCACAGTCAAGATGCAAGGTAAGTACAATATCATAGGGAATGTAGCCATGCATTTTCCAGTTTTGCTTTGATATAGTACTAAAAACTGATTCCTCCTGTGCCTCAAAGTATCTGGCATTTTTCTTCAAGCTTAAACTTCTAAGCTGTGTGATTATATTACCTATAAGATTCCTTTCAATTTTACTATTTAACTGGTTTTTAAATTGTTTTTAAAGTAAGCTTCTGTATATCATGTATGAGGTACATGTATGGTATTCTCAAATGGGAGTACTGAAACCTCAGAATCAGAGAACAAATAATGAAGAACCTAACGTGTACACTTTAAAAAATGTTATAATTCTTAATTAGTTTAATTTTTAAGTTTCCAATCAACAGCTTTTGAATGTTTTATGTTGGCAGCCTTCACTGGTGTACTGCTAGACCCACTACGTTTTCTTGTGAAATATGTCTTGACAATCCACCGTTTCAAACATTTTGCTAACATGAGTTTAAGCTGAACTTAACCCCACCCTGATTCAATTCCCAGACATTTATACTTTACTAAAGATGATTCATTTTCCACTGAACATCAGGCTTCAGGCAGACCTATAGAGTCCTGCAAGAGTCAGAAGCAAACCAGCTCCTATCACATAGATGAAGAATTAAGTTTGGATGCATCACAAACTGTTCACCTGGGATGCATAACGAGGGCCACGATTCAAATGACCTTTCAAAAAGGATTCCCTATTCCCCTAAGCATGTTTTTTTGGTTGGTTTTTTTTTTTTCTGTATTCTTCTAAACACAAGTCCACAGACAGTGTTTAATATGGATTATTCTTGGGAGGTTTAATGCTGCATCTGGATCTGATGGCTACTAAAGTGCTGTGAGTGCCCACAGCAGCACCACATATATTTGTATAGTTTCAGAACATCCACTTTAATGAAACCAGTCCACCTCATCAGCTCCTCTTTCAGACACCCTGACACCCCAGATCTCAGCTTCATGGCAGCCTGCTCCATATACATACCAATACCAAAACCAAACATTCTCTCAGCAAATCCCCAGGGATTTGAGGGAGCAGCTCCCACTCTTCATTTTCATCTGAGCTTTGAGGGAGATAGGATAAAACCAATCCACCTGACAAGAAAGCAGTCTTCAGAGCACATGTGCTGTGCTCCAATCCAAGGAGCAGATCTGAAAGGAAACATATTGCCTTCCTTGCTGGCTCTGGGAACACCATTTTATCTTTGGGTGGAAGTTGCACAGGGAGTCCACAAGATACACAGCAAAGAGTCAATGTATTTGTGTGGCCTACATGACTTTCACATTGAAACGAAATTCTATTTTTGTTTATAAGTAAAGCTTCCCATCACCTTCCAAGGCAAAATTCTATTCTTAATTTGCTCATCCTAAAGTTCTATATCTACAATCATGTTCCACAGGCATTAAACAAAAGTTGAACTTCCTTTAATAAGTTACAATTTTTGCTATTATCAGACTAGAGGGTGGCAGGGAGATGCCCTCCATAGTGTCTTCTCAAGGAGCAGAGATTTGCAATGAGAAGACTTTCAAGAAACCAGAAGAGTGGTTTTTAGATGCATTATGCTGAATTCTCCAGATACAACATTTAAAAGGCATCTTGCACCAGACTGAAAATACCAGAACTTCAGTCTAGAGGGGAAGAACAAGCTCCTTACAGATAGCTATTCATTTTAAAGTCAGCATTACAAGACTCATTAAGTGAACTCAGGAAGACTGAATACCTGTGTTATTTAGCTGAGGCGCTTTTAAAAGATGAAAGGAACATTCTCCAGGATGCCTCACAGGATGTGATTCCTTTAGCAAATGACATGTCTGGACACCTTTCTTTTAAACTACTTCTGCAGTTTATAAAGGTTTTCTTTGGAGTAAAAAGTATTGGAAAGAGGGTGAAAGGAAGAAAAGCTTTTAAAGGTAGTATGTTACAATACTGAAGAATTCTTTCATATTCTACAGCCATACCATTAAATTAACTGAGCTACAATTTTAAAAACTAATGTTAGAGATAATAAATACCCCATAAACCAGTGTGCTATTTTGTTGTGACATTTTGAGCATGCTGGTATATTGCTGGTCTATGTTATTTACTGTGGTTACATACACACCTGCTAGACAGCTACATCCAATAAAGCATTAGTGTCCTCATTGTAGCGCAACCTCACAGCTCATCAATTGCCCAGATGGGACTGTGGCAAGCCGGACAGGCTGCAGACATAACTCACTGCTGCCTGCAGGACACAACACAGAAATGAACCTGTGCATCCCTTGGCTGGTGAAATGGGTGTCTGCAACCACCAGCAGGTACCTGATGTACTGATGCAGGTACTGAGATGAAGGCGAGAGAGCAAAAACAGACAGAGGAATAAGGAATTGCATTACTCCTGCTGTAGAATAATTTTTTTTAAGGCTAGTAGAAACCACAATTCTTGTTCATTATCAAACAAAGCTCTGTGTTGCCTGTATACCAAGTCCAAAAATTTTCCTGGATAGTGAATAGCTGCGTAACCATTTAAATTAGCTAGTGCAAGTCACTCCTCTTCTCCTCCTTACAGGTGGTTGTCCTACACATCAAGACACATGAAAGAAACCTAAAATACACTTATCTATAAATATTGACCATGATTGCTGAACAGAACTGCTGAATACACATCACTTTGGTTTAGTAAAATCATCTGTTAATTAATGATGTTTATAAGAATGTTTTGTACCAATGCAGGTAAGATGTAACTAATATTGCATCATGCAAAACCACTATTTTCTTTGCTTGTTTGGGCTTTTTTTCCCTCTTTTTGAAACTGAGAAGGGCTCTGACAGTTTCACAGCACTCTGAAAAAATGTACACTTTCTGAAAAAAAATGTACAAATATCTTGCTTACCTTTCCCTAGTCACCAGGCTCCCAAGGGGCTTAAACACACTGCTGATTTTACAAGTCTTGCCAATGCTAAAATCACCTAACATAATAAATGGTGAGGGTGCTTGATTTGTTACTTCAAGTCTGTTTTAAGTCCAGTTGCAGTGAACTGAGAAAGTAAAAGAGAAAAGCCCAGGGCTCAGACATACTTCTTCCAGACCTAGGAAAAGGGGAACATTTAATTTTCCTTGTAATTCTGAAAATTAGAGCTGACATAGTTAGAGCCAGTTTTGATGTTACTGAATGTATTCTTTAAAAATCACTGAAGACTGAAAAGGTTAGATGTATCAATTTCTATAGAGTAATTTTGTGGTAATCTAAAAGACGTCTTACACAGTATCTTTACCATCTTCAACACAAGCATCATCAGGCATTTATTAAGTTTTTCCATTGAAAGTATCAGTGATATTGTCTGCATGTATATCAACTTGCATTAAAAAATTTCAGAATCCTTAAAAGAGGCTTCAAGTATTTTTAACCATATATCAGCATAGTGAAAAGACAACACAGGTTTTGCCACCAGTTTTGACTCAGCTTCTAAAGGGTTTCCTAACACATGCCTCATCCTCTTCCTTTACAGTGCCTTTCACTTACCACCCAATCCTTGCTGGAATCCTCTAAAGGACTCAGTTCCCTCTAAAGTCATCCCGGTTCACAGCTGAGGTGGAGTCCTCACTGTTACTGTGTTTATATTTTCACATAGTAAAGTACATGTTTTTCAAGCATATCTTTTGACGGGGGATCCTCAGACCTGGCAAAGAGCAGACTGCAATTCTACCTGCCTGCAGGTCAGCCTCTTCTACCTTCATCAAGTATCTTCATGGCAGCTACAGCAAACCTTTGCATGGAAGAGGATTCAGATTGTAAGTGCATCTGTACCTGCTTTAATGTCATCTAAGCAACCATACAGATGAAAACCAGAAACAAACTTATACAAAATCTTTTTAGAGGGTTAAGAAACTCTCTTTAAATAGTCCTGTCACAATCTAGAGGATCTTTCATCTTGCATATTAGCTTCTTTAATGATGCAAGTATATCTAGTCCCATCAGCTGGTTCCATTTCCTTACTGCTATGAGAGATGATGTACCTCCAGAAGAGATAAGGACACTTAGGCAAACTTCTCTCCTATCTCTTCAGAGCACTGTCTGAGAAAATACTGAATGCTTATCAGCCACACATCCTATCAGCATGATTTAAAAAATGATCAGTAAATGTTGGGTTTGACTTTTGAATACATAGCATGACAAGGCTTCTGCTTGAGAAATGACATTTTATCAGAATTATTCTATGTAATAAATATATAGATTATACAGGATATAAAGATATGAGCCGTTACATGTCACATAGCAGCACAGAACAGCTCCAGCCATCATGGAAGTCAATGCACTGATAAGCATTACATAACTTTTTGAGGAAGATAAAAGAACAGCTTGTGTTAGGACTGCATGCAGTGATCAAGAGTGAAAATTAAGGCTGCACCTGCTATGTACTACCAATATTTTCACAGAGAGCTTGGAAAAATCTACCCTGTCATCGGCAATAAGATTTGCTTTTATGGACAGAAAAGAAAAGAGACTAAAGAAATGCAAATTGGTGCTTTTAGTTGTAACTTACCATTTGAAATCTAACTCCTATGTTGCTACTGAGAGGAAAACTACAGAAATCATTGTTAAACTACTGCTGTCGTTCACCTCTGTGGATCTCTGTGGACCAGCTGTGATGGAGCGATGTTCTGTGCCACGCACCAGGGAAGCAGCCTACAGCTTCCCACATTTTCTCCCTAAAGCTTTTGGCTTTGCACTGGTGAAAACTTCCCTCTTTTGACAAAAGATCATTTCCCACATTTTCAGTGATTAGCTGACTAAAAATAAAAAAACACCACGCAGTGCATTTTGACTTCTTGAAAAATTACAGTTTTCATGCAAGGCTGAACAGGAATTACTAAATAAAGAACATAACCACATACCACCATTTTAATCTCTGGATGCACAGTATAGATTTAACACATCTGTAAAAGGAGAGATGAAGGCTATTGCTACTGGGCCAAAAATCCTTGAAACAGGAGGATAGTGCTACATGAAGCTCCTAGATGATTTAAGGGAGTAGCTCCATGGCATACTGGATGAGAGAGCAACCCCTAGTACCCTCAGAACAAAGACCACCACTGAAATCTTTAATCCACACTTTAATTTTAAAAGTAAAATCTTTAATTTTACTAAAATAATTTGCCATTCAAGCAGGATGGAATAGTTTTGTCTGCTATAAACCCTACAGCTAACTATCAGCAGCTGCCTTAATGCTAAGTATAACTATTCTCTAATTCACCCATTGTGAAGACAAGCATGGCAGTGGGACAATTCTGATCCCTCTCCAGAAGTGTGTCACAATTTTCTAGCAACAATTAGCTTATAAGGGCATGAAAAAAAACAAAGAAAAAATATTTGTCTAAGTTAAACTTCACTTTGCTATGCTTTGGATTGCATTAGGGCATAGCAGCATTTGAACAGAGGTTTCTTTCCTGAAGAAATACCTCTATGATTGATAAGCCTCTGAACATTAAAAATACAGAACTAACTTGCTTGGACAAGTACTGTTTGCACTTCTATTTACTTTACATGCAGTGATACGTATCAATTGATGATATTAAAAAACAAAAAAGCAACACAACTATAAAATGAAGATAACAAGGTTCATTTAAATACATTTCCTCAGGCAATGAGAAACCATTATTTCATTTTTCAGGTGACGTTACCAAGTCACCGTTTCAACTTTAACTATATACGATGAAAACCTGTTAATTCAATTTCTTGCAATTATTTCTTACTAATTCAATTAGGTATGCAACCCTTCTCTGAACTCTCAAAAAGAAAAAATAATAAGCTTTTTGTGTTTATCTTTCAGACAGAAAGCTTAAGATTATAATGAAAACAATATTTTCAATATCTAAGGATTCCATTCCAGAACTATTGCAGTGTCCTCCATTTACCTATTACTACCTCTGTATTACATGGGAGATTAACATAGCAGAAGATTTTTGGAGCAGAATAAAAAGTGAGAGCGAAAACTCACTGAAGGCTCCAATTCTTTGAATTTTGGAGTCTTTGTGATGGTTTTGGATAAATTTAATGTTCTTCATATTAGCTAGTATGGAGCTAGTTTTTGGATTTGTGCTGAAAACAGTGTTGATAACATAGGGATGTTTTAGTTACTGCTGCGCAGTTCTTACAGAGTCAAGGCCTTTTCTGCTTCCCACTCCACCCCACCAACAGGTAGGCTGGGGTACACAAAGTTGGGAGGCAACACAGCCAGGATAGCTGACCTTGACTGTCCAAAGGGATATTCCATACCCTATGACATCATGCTCGTTATACGAAGTTGGGGGAAGAAGAGGGAAGGTGGAGAACCTTCAGAGTGATGGCATTTGTTTTCCCAAGGAACTGTTAAAGTGTGATGGAACCCCACTTTCCTGGAGCTGGCTGAACACCTGCCTGCTGATGAGAAATGGTGGATTAATTCCTTGTTTGGCTTTGCTTGTTTGTGCGTTTTTTTCTTTATCTATTAAACTGTCTTTATCTCAACCCACGAAATTTCTCACGGTCACCCTTCTTATTCTCTTCTCTGTTCCACGAAAGGAGAGTGAGCAAGCACCTGTGTGGGGCTGAGTTACTAGCTGGGGTTAAATCACAACAACCTTGTACTCAAGTCAAGACCCAAGATGAGCCATGTCTTTTAACTCTTGTAGCTTGCATATAAACTAATAAGCTTCTTGGCTTGAGATAGTCTGCATTCAGCGGACATACAAAATCAATTCTCTTTACATATCACAAGTGTCTGGGAAAAGGGTTTCCTTTCTGCACTTTCTTAAGTGGTGCAGGAGCATCCACTTGCTTTGTCACTTACGTATTTTACACAGTCATCAGCCAGTAAGTTCTAGTTACACTGTTCTTCTACTTAAAGCCATCTCCTAACCAACCAACTCCAATCTGATATGTATATGGCAATTGCTATCATCACTGTGTGCCCCAGGAACTTCCCTGGGGGCTGCATGTGTTTACCCCAGCTGCAGGTGGATGGCCTGTGTAGAGACACACACCATGCACTCATGCATAAGCATTACATGGGTGTATAAACAACATTTTGGTGTCAGAATGACCTATTTTAACCATCATTCAAGGCAGTACAATTTAAACCATTTCCTTGATCCTAAAGGACTTCTGAAGTTGTGTAAAGATATCTTTTCATGTCAGCAGCCCAATTTGCCCAAGAGATAGATATTTCCCCCGCACCAAGCCTCTTGTCCAACTGTGGACAATGGAAATGATTGCAAAATGCGGAGCTGGGAGCTACAGAGCCCTGTGAAGGAAGAGGTCAGCAAGTACCACTGAGGTCAAGGCTGGCATTCAAAGTGATAACTCAGCTATTCAAGCTTAAAGAGCAGGAAGCATAATTACGTCAACTGAGATTAAATGATAATACAGGAGTTTAGCACAGAGCTAAACTGGATCACCTAACTCTGTACACTATAATAATGGGAAACACAGGAAGAGCCTCAGTTAATTACAGTGTACACATAGCCAGTACAAAATGCAAACTGCACAGTGAGATGTGCAGGCTGGAAAATGTCCAAGTAACATGTGAGTTTACATGGCTAGTGAATTTACTGAATGCATGATTTTAACATTGCCTGGATTATTGTGTTGGAAACATTTTTAGGGGAGTCTAGACTTTGGTCTCAAACTACTGGATTAATTTTAACCCCTTTAAGTGCTATTCAGTAACCCACACCAGTGCTATGCTTGGTATTTAACCTCTGCTCTAAAAATATAGAAACTTGAATGAGAGACAGGTCCTAATCACCAGGCACTGGCAAACACATGGAATGGGAGAGAGAGAGAGCATCTCCAGGCAGGCAGAACATCATCACAAAAAGACAGATCTGCAGCCTGAAGAGGAGGTGATGCATGTTCCAGGTCCTAACTGCTAGCTCAGGCTCTGCAAGGTTATGGTCAAGGTTCAGCCAGGCAGGACAGCTCTTTCTGAAGCTGGCAAGTTAGGCAAGCAGTACCTGCAGTTACACCTCCTCTGGCTAAACCTCCTTTCCTGGGTCTTCCAATGAGAGGTGCTTACAAAATTTGACTTCAAACAATTGTATTAAGTCTGTCTATCTCACACGGAGATGCTGCAGATGAGCCTGAGATTTGGAAGACAGAAGGGTGACTAGCGCATAAATGCCTTGATAATTAGAGGAAGGGCAAAGAAAGTATAGAACTATTACTCAATGGGAAGAGACAGTTTTTAACAAATGGCATGAGGAAAGCAGAATTTTGAACGCCTTTCTCATACCAGACTTTATTAAGAGCACCAGGTATGGCCATGTGTGTTTTCTAATTAACACCAGTGACAAAATCTAAACAGAGGAGGAATGAAACCAGACAGTCTGCTGGGTCTCATGAATCTCATCCTAGTGCACTCCAAGAAGTAACTGATGAACATTTTTGTGTTCTAAGTATTTATGTGAATTCACTCAGGATGGGTCAAATACCAGAAGATTTGAAAAGGGCCAATGCAGTGTCTACCCTTAAAATACAATAAAGGATTTAGGCATCAAGATCAGCTAGGATGATCATCTTTCCACGGCAGGGGGAAACTAAATGCCTAGAAGACTTAAAAGATGATAAACAGCAAAAATGGCTCTAGAAGTTAATCAGAAGCTTAAAATATTAGCATGTCATTGTGCAAAAAACTGTACTTGCACTAGGATTTACAAATATTTGTCTGAAAGAAATGTAATATAATCCTTCCACTCAGTGATGGAGTACCATGCCCAGTTTTGAAAATCCCACTTCAGAGGAGACACGAGCTAACCTGAGACATTCAGGAGGGTGGCAATGGGACTCTTCAGGAGTTCAGTGATACTGATGTTTCCAGCAACACTGCTGTTTGTATATGGGTACCAAGACCTGTTTCCAGCAAGAGACTTCCAAGTGCTCTAAGAGTCCTCAAAATCCAAATTCTGGGAAAGATGATACAAAGAAAACTCAGGTTGTTTCAAATTGAATGCTTTGACTGAAAGAGAATTGGCATCTCCCAGTGAAACTGATCTGAAATCCTCTGACCCTACCTGATACCAATTTCTAACAGCCAGGTAATCCCTCCACACCACAAGCACCCTAAACCAAAGTATCTTCTACAGTTTTCACATTGGTTTTCAAACCCATGCAGTAGGGCTTCAAATAATGCTGGGAAACTGGATTTTAAAAAGCTGAATCAATCTCATCACTTAATTATCAGGCAAAAATAAAAGCAAAAGGTAGAAGCTGACTTTCCATCTAGAAAATACTACACCCCATCCACCAACAAAGATACTCAAGCATATCGAGTACAAGGGATATTCAATGCATGGTCATTGCTAGTTCTTTTTATCACATTTGGATGATGTTCTTTCCACTTCCAAACAAGAACCACTCAACTGTAGAACAGTTCCTGTCTTGATATCATACAAATCATCTTACTAAAACTGAACCAATAAGTAACATTTTAATCTACTAGAATTTCTACAACATTAAATAAAGGTATAAATCTGAAGTCATGATTTCAGCTCAAAACTATCTCTTGTTTTGATAACAGGAGACATTAAAAAATTATACATTTGTAGGGTCAATTCTGGACAAAAAAAACCCCAAACTTTTGCAGAAGTAACCAGACTTGAGGGGGTTTTGACAGTGGGGCTAATATTTCTGAGCCTTCTCATCCAAACTGTAGCTTGTCCAAAATTCCCCCATCTATATGGTCTAAGCTTTTCTTGAGTTGGGGGGGAATTGATGGAGTTTCTTTCCATCCCACATTATTAGCCCTTATATATAAGAACCTGAGCTTCCCGAAGTGATGTATACTGCTTGCCTTCCAATCCTGTCAGGTCCTAAAGGAAGAGATTTTCAAGCAGATATACTTGTGCAATAGAAAAATACTTCTGTAAGCAGTGCAACTACTGAAACATGGTTTCCAATGCAGTTTTATTTTTCACTGTGATTGACTGCAGACTTCATAAACTGAATTATGCTTAGGTTGCAGAATGCATTTGGCTCCAAAAGAGTTTCCATCAGAATTCATGCAATCTCCTCTACAGTCTGTATTTGCCTCTCTGGTGATTTGTGTGAGCTGTGAGCTACAACCTAAGCTTGTCCCCGGGGTATGGCTTTCATGAGGTCTCACCCACTCGTGAACTCTCTGATGTGTAAGAAAAGTTGAGCATGCACTGCAGCTTTTCCCTGAACACAATATTAATCAGATCTTTCTTCTCCAGCTAGTCAGCAATTTCCCAGATAATTATAGAAAAATATAGACATGTACTATTTGAGAGGTACAACACAGAGTATCCCATACCGCATACAGTGTATACAGTATATCATAGAAATGCAGTACTTTTGAGACACTTACCTCTCCATCATAATTGCACAAATTCAGATAATGGGTAAAAAAAGGTTACTGATGAAGGAAAGCCTACCATGGCATCTTGACGTGACCAATTTTTGCAGGAAATCATGATTTAAAAAAAGCTAAACTATACTTTATGCTTGTGCCTGAGTCATGTTCTCACAGCAAATAAGAACAGAGGTTGGCCTATCATTCCTTACCTAAACAAATGTCCAGACATTCAGTTTTCAATAACCATAACTCCAGTTTATAGACTGCATAATCTTAATTGGAAGGAAGCATGTACAGTTGCCCTATTCATCCTCCAGGTGCAGTTATACATCAAGAACTACAGAAATAAATGTATACTGGTGATGAAAGAATGTCTACTGTCTCATACTTGATCCCTGTTTCTGCAATGAAACCACAAATTCCAAGAGCTTATTTTAACAATACTCTTTTCCATCCCAGAAAGTTTTTCTCTAGATTTCTTCTGTATTTTGATATCTAATGGTCCATGTTATTTCTTGATTTATAATAGTAATATACTAAAATCAAATAATACATTCCTTGCCAATCTGCAAAGCTATGTGTCTCAAGCTCCCAATTTTGAACGTTAACTCTACTAGGATACACACATCTGATACCAACCCTAGTTTCATAACAGTTTTTCATTCTACTGTACAAGACAGTATTATTTCTGATTTTTTATTTATTTTGAGATCATAGTAAAAACTCTGCACTTTGAAAGCAAAAAAAAAAAGAAGTACTGGCATTAAAAAAGACGGATAGCATTAGATTTGTGAGATAATGAGCATTTGTATGCACACGTACTTATAAGTTCTGTGTTCTCTGTCTTGATGAATATTAAAAAGTTGCAGAGGAAACAAAAATCCTGTAGGCTAAATACAAACATTCTTTGCTTTGTTATTCTTTTAATAATGAACTTCCTTGGAAGGCTAGTTCCTAATCTTACATGTGTTCTGTATTTGTAGGTACATCTCTGTCAGGAAATGCTGTGAAATGGAAGTAAGTTCCTGACAGATAAAGTTCTTGGCCTTAAACATTCCATAGATATTACTTGAATGTTAGAAAGAATGAGTTCCAAACTTTGACCATGAATCAATATCTCTTTATTTAAAAAAACTTAACAAGCTTGGAGATAACTAACAATACACATGTGGATTATATAGTCACTGTTATGTTGGAGTTTGTCAAAAAAGTAAAATGAGGAAAATATAATTAATTCCGTTTTGTAATGGTGCTGTTATTGCTTGTTTTGCATGAAGAGCCCATAGATATGAAACCCACTATATACCTAAAGTCCTTTGGCCCCTGTCTAATAACTAGGGATAGGACAAACACGTTTTGTCTAGCTTTTGGATCCAACTGAAGATACTGAGAGTTTTAGTCTAAAAGCATTGGCCTTGTATTCCAGTTACCATAGTTTGCAAAGTAAAGTGCAGAGGAGAAGCCAGGGAGGAAAATCTAATGGAAAAAAAATGTGTGAAAAGTAAAGTTAAATGATGTGAAGCCAAATAATAAAGCAAATATCAAAACTCAATAAAATGGAACAGAGAAAGGAAATTGAAAAGACAGTCATTAGTATGTTTTCTGCTTTTCTTGGAGCAAAGTATGGGTGACAGAAATTCATAAAGCTCACCTATCAGTAACACATCCCAGAGGTGAAAAAATCCCATTTTAATTGATTCAGCCTTGAAAGAGAAATGAAAAATGAAAGGTTTACCTATCTCCATTTTTTTAATTCAAACAAGCAAATCCTAAAAGGACGTTGAGTTTGCAAAGATTGTTACTTGGCAGATGTGAAATGCCAAAGCTCAGCCTGTCTCTGCCACCCAGCTTCCCACCCCACACACACGTGCACTATGGTAGGTACAGTCTTTCCTCATTTGCACAGCCCCCATCCTTGATATGGGCCATTGTCTTCTTCTCTGTACAAAATGAACACAACTCATTTCACACGCACGTGGTTAAATGCTTTGTCTAACTATTCAGGGTGTGGACTTGGGATTCACATACCACAGGCCTGTTGGATCTTGGCCTGAAGACCAAGCAACAGATCTTGAAGCCTGTACCTCCATATTTGTCATTACTGCATTAAAGGAACTAAGTATTTGTGAAATGCCGCTCTCACAACAGTCCCTATGAAATAAGGATCTTTTCCTACCCCTTCCTCCTTTTTTAAGTGAGATGAGAGGCTGGCATCCAGACAAATTATGGTCAAAGATGTTCATTAAATTCAGGTGAAGAATAACAGGTAAGTACAATACAAACTTTTTGAGTCCTCTGTATGAGGGAATACTTCATGCAATAAAATCACAGCTGACATTGACTTCAGTTACTGTTATGTGTGTTCCACACTGCAAATCAAACCCCATGTTCTCAGACTCACACACCTAAAACTAAAATGAAAATCAAATCCACACAGCTAGCATTCCTCTGTGAAAGTTTAGGCAGTACGTCCAACACCACACAGACCTCCATGGCAGAGAGAGATCCTCTCCAGCCACTAATGGCTTTATCTGTACAGACAAATTTTCTCTCTGCCACAAGCTCTTCCCCACCTATACATTCCAACTTATCAGTTAAGCACAACTCATCCCATGCACAACAAAGGGCAGGAATCCTGTAGAAAAAAAAATCCCCGCATATAATTAAAATGAGTCATCATGCTTTACAGTCCCATTAAAACTGTAAACAAAACTTTGGATTTCCTATCTGTTAAGCACTGAGCTTTGCTGGATTGCTGTCTGTTGACACCATTCATGCATCTTATATCTTTGGTTTTAATTTGAAACCATTTCAAAGAAACCAAGAAATGCCATCATGTTGCTCACAAAGACATGCAAAACTCCATAGTAGGAACTAGTCCAGTGATTGCAGGTTGATGTTTTGTGCACGGAGCAGGATTTTAAGCAGTAACATACACACACAGGGCTTCATTGACATTATATGACAACAGCTGAAGATTGGTTAAACATGCCCCCCTTCCTTATCAGGTTGTCCAGGACCCTGCTCCCCACCTCACAGAGCCTCCCACTCCCAATTCCCCACCCCAGCTCCTCTAACCCACTCGTTCCTAAAATCCAATCCTCCTTTGCCATTCTTCCTCCTCCAAGTTCCAGTCCTCTTCCCATGGAACCTCTCAGCCTCCCCTCACCATGCTCCCTCTTTCAGCTGTAGCAGTCAGCCTGTACCTGCCCTATGGCACCTCTTCTCTCACTTTCTCTTCTTCCCTCTTCAAGGCCACATGAACTCCCATCAGCTGCTGCTCTCACTCTCTTGTGTTCCTCAGACTCCTCCACAGGACAGTGCCCCTTGGCTCCTATACCCTTCACTGTTTCTTTTGGCTTCTTCCCTATCTGCCACCCTTCCACCATCCAGCTCTGCACCCTCTTCTCACAAAACAACTTCCAAATCGCCTTGGCTAATGCATCTGGGCTCATCCAGCCAGCCCCATTTTCAGAGAGAAGGCATTTCCATCACCTTTATAATACTCTCCTTTCAGAAGTATCAATATTTGTTCTTTAACTTCTCTTGCAAAAGCAGCTCTCAGTAACAGCTTGCCTAATGTACAGAAATCATCCCAATGCAGAAAGTCAGTACATAAGAGGGATTAATTCATGCTCCAGAAAACAGTATGTGTAATGCTATAAATACTAAAAGCACATGCCAGGTTGCAGCACTACTGATAGCCACTAGGTTTTCCTTTTACAGAAACCTCACCTAAAACACTAAGCAGTGGGTGCAACCCTTGCTTTTAGTTGCAAAGCATTATATAGCCCAAAAACATTTAAATAAACTGAGTAAAAGCAGGCCCCAAGAGCTCCAGAAAAATCATATCCCTTAAAAGGACACACTTGCTATCCCACATAACTTTCTTTTCTCAAGGCACCAAATAAATGAGAGAACATAAGCGGGACAAGCTACTGTTCAAAAACCTTTTTAACTTGGTGAAAAACATACTGCTATGGGGTTTTCTATGAAAGTTTTCAATTTTTAAAAGCTTGACTGGGAAACTTCACTTGCTGTAGCATCAATAAATACTTAGTTACCAGGGCATAAAAAAAAAATGCATGTCTGTTTTTTGTTTGCTTGTTTTTTTTTAAATAAAGTTGTTCAGGATTTTTAAAATAAACTGATCAAAAATCAGTTTCCACTTTACATCACTAAATATATAAGCAAAATGTTCTGTGAGTGAGACCAGAAGTTTAAGCCCTCCCATCTCCAGTTTTTCTGTTTGCTCTCTTCTGCCTTTATTAAAGTGCTTCAGACCCAGTTTCCTTTTCAGAAACAAACAGATCATCGATCTCCCTGAGTAAGATTGGGTGTCATCACTTCTTCCTTCTTTGTGAAATAATAAAAGTCATGCTGCAGGGGTAAAACCAAATTATTTTAAACCTTATTCAGACAGGAATAAAAACTGTAACCTTGGATGCCATGTGTGCAAGAAGAAAATACACGTTTCAAGTTACAAAGGTCTAGGATATACAATTATTTTTCCTATGGATTTAGGATAGGGTGGTAGCAATTTCTATTCTGGATTGAAAAGATTCTTCTTTTAATTAATATTTAAATATAAAACCTATTAATTCCAATTAGAATATTACTACTTTTATTTCCTAATAGAATGACAACTTAACCTCATTTTTCACCATGCAGATTAAATGGTTACTTTTACATGCAATTCTAAGGAGTACTGTCACAAAAACTTAAGTTAAAAAGAGGCAATGGTAATGTTCCTGCAGCCCATTGCTTCACAGATCAGGGAAAGCAGATCATAATCTTATATTATCCTCCACAGTTGTTTGCATTCTAAAAGCATATAAGCCTTTCCAAATACACTTGATCTCTATACTTTTTATACCAGAAATCAACTCGCAGCTGCCTTGTTAGGACCCACAAACAGTAGTTTTTCTTGCAAGGTTGAATGAGACTCTGTGCCTACAATGACGTTTATTTTCTCAAGTTTAATCTTTCTCATGCTTACTAATAATTTCAAATTATCATTTCAAATAAAGCTTCAGGATACAGGGTCACATTTAGACTGTTAAAAGACTGTGATTTGCCACTTTGACAGCCCAGCATTTTTAGCTTGTATACAGCATGCAGCCACAACTGAACAACAAAAAACATTGAGTCCCTTTATTTTCAAAACAAATGCTTTACGTACAAAGATCTGTCATTTAGAAACAACACACACCCACACACACATACACACATGCATACACACACCCTGTTTTACAATAATTGATGTCTGGGGTCTATTAAGAAGGCAATAATTGCAGACGCATTTCATTATTTCTTTTGCAGCATGAAACAACTGGTTACCTTTCAGGGAAGGAGCCCTCCGCGGCACAAACCCTCCTGTGATTTCCACCTGCTCTTGCTGATGCTGTTTAACCAGGTTTCCTTCACTGCCAGCTCTCAAAATCTTTTCACCTAGCCTAATTTTTCGTGATCGGCTGTTAAAATCTTCTTTCCTAGACAAAGGCGATTTAGGAGCTGTATTAGTTGACAAAGGTCGAGCCAAGCGAGAGGGTTTGGACATCCTGTCTCTGCAGAAATGTACCTGCTCCAAAAGCAATTTCTGCAAAAATCCTTCCCAGCTCACTTTCCAGCACAGAGGCTGGGGAGTTGGTGTGTGCAGCGCAGCTGGATGGGAAGTGCTGTGCTGCCAGTTCGATCAGTTTTAAACACCAGGCGCTGGGTGGTCACGCAGACAGTTTCCCAGACCTGTGGAATGTAAATGTGTGCTGGGGTAAAACAGACAAGACTCTGCTCCTGCGCCGAGTCCCAGCCATGCCGTGGGGAGCAGATGCTCTTCCAGGGACTGTCTCAAGCTCCCAGTGTGCACAAAGGAGGTGCCGGGCAGCACGGGAGCAGAAGGGGAATGCCCCACCTACGCAGGTACTCTCTGAAAAACCACCCAGGCACGGAGTTACTTCTGCACGTGGGACCTTCCTGCATTCCTCTGCCAACTCTCAAACAAATGCTTTCTTGTCTTAGCAGATTTCTGCACCGTGCGCCAAAAGCGCAGCGCCTCAGCTCTGTACCGTGAATGCCTGGTGTCGAGACTGCTCTCGTCTTTGGGTTAAGCATCATGCCAGCTTCAATTCGATTACATGATGCATATTCTCCTACCGTTGTATTTTCTAACGCATGAAAATAAATGAAGGATTGACAGTGTATATCATCTCATTGTGAAAAATGGCACAAATCCCTTCTTCTTAACTGGCATTTCTTAGGAAATAACACTGCACAGAAGATTGCCCATTCCTCTTCCACTGGTGAACATACACCTAAAAACCCCCTGGCTCCTTGCACGCTATAGATAATCATGCTCTTCACTGACTCTCCAAATAAAAAATTCCTTACCTTAGGCTACATTATTTCAAACCTCTGTTCCTGAGTACTTTTCTTTGAAAATGCCTAGGAAAAGTCTGGCTAACTTTCTCTGCTAGCCCTGTGCTTATGAATGCTGCCAAGACACAGACAAGTGTGTGGTGACATAAAAACAAATTTCCATTCACTATAACTTTGCAAACAACTTCTAAAGAAAAAAAGCACAATATAAACTGGAGAAAGCATCACAGCTACAGTTACAGTAAAATCCTCATGCTGAATTTTAAAAGATATTTCTCAATATCCCAGGCAACCAGTATGCTATATCAATTACAGAGTACGAGGGACCATTCTATTTCAAAGCTAGAACAAACATAAGCCAATCAATACTACCACAGCTAAAGTACCAATAGTTATTTTGGAGAAATGCTTAATAAGCAAAAAGATAGGAAAACATGACTAAATTATTACAGACATTCGTCATTTTCTGAGATGGCAACTGTGCAATGCAGTAAAATATTTCTGTATACTATTTCCATATTTTTTTCCAAGAGTCCCACATTAAAGAGGTAACTGTTTTATGCTTCCTCTATAAAGCATATTGTCTATTGCTTTGTTGCCTCATCAAGAACGGAACAGATTAAGTGCAATACAGCAAGCCTTGCCATGATATTGATAATATTCTCCATATTTTATCAACACAGTAGTAGCTCTAAGTGAGCGAAAAGACTTCAACTCTCACGGAGGGACTTGATGGACAGTAGAGTAACTCTGGACTGATTAGCAGTGCTCAGGCACAGCAGGTCATGCAGAACATAGAGAACAGAAACAGGAACGAAACAAGATGATGAATGGAGAGTTAATCACATAACTGGAGTGAGGAATGAGTGAAGAAGGAAAAAAAAAAAAAGTGAAAGACAGTAAGTATGTGAGAACTCAGTTGTACTGAGCCTGAAAGGTACTGTCACCCCCCCTAACTATCTCAAATTGTTTTGTGAACAGTTACTTTGAAGATCTTCTGCTATGTTTTGTTTACCAAACACAAATACTCTGGGCTTAAGAAGAGTTTTTAAGCTGTTGTAATAATGCCTCTGATACTACGTAGACATATTTTAATCTCCCAAGGACAGGACTATTTTGATATATAAAATCCAGCTCTGACTGACAACGTAAACAATGGTGTTTTGGCTTTTGAATCAATAGCGCTAGGGCGAAATCCTACTGAGATTACTGCACATTGCACATTCACCCGATCTGAGCACCCTTACTACAGGGTGCCCTTGGAAAGAGCAGCCTTATCTGTGAAGCAGGAGTCTAAACTGAAGGTCATGTTACCCATAAATGTAAAATAATTTAATTTCTAAGCAGAGCAAGGACATAATGAATTCAAGTTTTTCCTAAGGCTTTCTCTATAGCAACATAGCAGCAAGAGATGGGGAAAAAGAAGCATTATCCATCTGCTTCTGACAGAAAAAGTGTGGGCCCTAAGCCTTGTCCATTCAGATATCGAGGTGACACTTCTGCACTGTGAGACAGCAGCAACATCCTGATCTACATTCATTTTTGGCAAGGAAGAAGTTCTTTGTCTCACAGCAGAGGCACAGCCATGCAGAAATGGGGTAAGTTAAACATGTTCCTCAAACACAAGAAATTCCCAGAATATTCCAGTCAAAGACGACCATTTTCAGTAATATTTTGGTGCCTGAATAGCAACCATGTGCCTTAATGGCATTATGTCACCTGAGGAGAACCTGAGAGAGTCTCCAGACTGCTCAGCCTGGAGCAGAAGACTCAGAGGCTCATCCATATGCATAAATATCTAATGTGGGGATGAAAGGGGATGGAGCCAGCCTCTTCTTAGTGGTGCCCAGCAACAGGGCAAGAAGCAGTGGGCACTAACTGAACCACTGAAAACTTAAAGAACATGAGAAAATGCTTTTTATACAGTGAGAGTGGTCAGACACTGGCACAGATTGACCAGAGAGGTCATGAATTCTCCATCCTTTGAGATAATCAACACTCAAGCAGGCATGGCCCTGATCAGCCTGCTGTAGCTGAGCCTACTTGAGCTGGAGGTTGGATTAAGTGACCTCCAGAAGTGCCTTCCCACCCTGAGTGTCCTGTCATTCTGTACTATCAAATATATTCAGAGCCTATTTATAATCTGGAAGCTTACGTATCTTAACTAGGTCCAACAGCAGACACTTCTTTCCCTGAAGTCCCAGCAATGAAACTATCCCATGCCTGATTTCGATTTCTGGGAGGATTTGCTTCCTACCTGGTCATTACTCCTTTAGCCTTCTGCAGACTGTTGCAGTGTTCCCAAATGAAGTCTTGATTGTTTGTTTGTTTTAAAGGCTCATGTGAAAGTGTCAATTCTAGCCATGAGCTTTGAACCTATCAAAGAAAAAAAAGAAAAATCCACCCCCAAACGTGAGCCCAGATTGCTTAGCTGATTGTGTTTCAGGCTGGATGTAGACACAGTGAATTGCTTCACTCAGGAGATGAAACAGGACAAGATTATGCAGCCCAGGGTTGCTGCCAGCTCCCTAGCACCCACATCCTAACTGCACAGATCCCCTGCTCTCCCCAGCTCCCCTGATGCCCTGGGATCCCCCCAGCTTTGGGGCAAGTCCTTCCCTGCCATACCACCCCCTCCACCACAGGGTCCTAATGAAGCTCCCCAGGCAGCAAGTCTTTCATCAGCTCTCAGGCCTTCTGAAGCCTCAAGGTACTCTTTTGAACTACTTAAAAAAAAAAAAAAAAACCAAACCCAAACAAACAAAAAAAACCACAAAACAAACAAATGAAAAAACAAAGCCCAAAATCAAGCAACGAACAAAAGGCCCCAAACAAACCCAACCCCTTTCCCCTTAGATTTCAGGTAGCCAACTTCAGCTAGGTAGAGACATCATACTGATGCAACATACCATTAAGGGAAAAGCAGTTCAGTTTGTCAGGTTTTCATGAAGTGCTGTGGGAAGTTTTCTAGTGCTTCAGGTCAATGAACAAACTCTGTCGTTACCTCACAAAAGAGAAATTAATATTAAGAGACCAGTGTAGTCTATGCTTTTGAATAATCACATATATGTAAACAAGTGGTATTTTTAGAATACTTTACACTTTCCATGCACTGTTTAAAACAACGTCCTATTCATTTCAAAATGCCAGCTTCCTCTTCACTGCCTAGAACATAATTAACTGCTGAAATACAACATCAAGAATTTGTTAAGAGTTAGCTAACAGAAGGTATTTTTACCATAGCATATTAAAGAGGTTATTATACTGCTATTAACTTAAGTAACGTTTGTGCCCCTGGGATAAAAGAAACATGACCAGAGATGTTATTAATCCAAACAAAGCATTTGCAAAGCTTGAAATTTCCTTTTTTGGGCACCCATGAAGTTCTAGTTTACATTCACACAAAACTGGGGAGGGGAGAGGATCCCTCACATGTGAACCAAGAAAAATTGGTAGCTGATGCCATACAGTTTAGGATGTAGTGTTTTCTCAGCCTCACCAAATCCTCTCCCATATTTTGATCTGCAACTATCTAAAGAGAGAAGCATGCACACACAAACATTTTAATTCCAGAAGACTGTTTCTAAACTATTGCGAGGCAACAACTGCCATATGAATAAATGGAAGTTGCAGGTGCAGAAGTTAAAACCGTAAATTAATGAAGTCTTCTCTTTTCAAAATTGAGCGAGTAACCAGATGGCATAACATTTTCAGTGTGAAATGAGAAATAAATGTATAGGCACCAAAAGAACGTGATCAGTGATAAAATCAATTTCAGATGCAAGTCACAGATAGGTATGTAATGTGATTAAAAAAAAAAAAAGTTTAGTGCTTCTGAGAGGTACATTTTCTAGTAACTGAAGCGTGCAAAATTAGTGACAAGTTAATTTTGCAGATGTTAAAGCTTTCTTAGAACTATGTGCCTGTGCTTTATTTTTCCATATATGATTTCTGAAATAGTTGCATAGTACAGAAGATGCTTCATATTCAATATATCGAGACCCATTTAAAAACATTTCACACAAATCTAAGAACATTCTTCCTGGAAAAATAAACCATGCGAAAGTAACCTAGTCAGTCATTCAATGACAGGTGAACCCCCCAGCAGAAAGCAAGCTGTCATTATGGCAAGTCCTGCTGCTTTTCCATACAGTCTTAAAAAAGGAAAGTTTGTTAAGGGTGCTACTGTAATATAATAGTTTCCTGGAAGATGCTATAATTAACACAGCGTTGTCATTTCTATCAGGAAACCCTGTTCCAGAGATTTACTACTCAACCATAAAAATTTAATCTCAGCTCCAAGACTTTAAAAAAAAAAATAAAAATCTCTCAATCAGAAAAAAAAAAAAACCTTCAGGTTTAGTTTAAATCCTTTTCTTCAAGTTTTAGAAAATTAAAGCATAGCAAAACCTTTCTCAAAGACAGAAGACTTTACAGCTATTGAATCTGAACGTCTTATTCTGACCTAAAACCAGAAATATCATCTATAATGGCAGAATTAATTTTCTTTATTATTCCATCATTTCTGCATCCTATATGGGGCTTTGGTTCAAGACCTTCAAAGTCTTGTATTTGCCTGGGTCCACACGTCTGTGGCCTACTAATAATCTGTGCTTACAGGTATTGAACTATGTCATGGTTACATTTTTTCTAAACTGGTATACCTACATCACTACTATCCCTTGTCCTCAGGATGCCTTTTGATGGCCACTCTTGGTTTGCTTCCCTACCTGAAGGGTTATAGGAGCCTAAGCACACTTACACATGCAACTACATCTACTGATGGATGGACACTGGAGAAGAAAGCAGTGGGGCATCTGTGTGTGAACACAACCAGCAACGTTTGAACTGTTTGCCAAGACTGCTGCTAAGATTTCCAATTGGTGCCAACTGTGATGGCAGACCCGAATACATTATCCTGATGAGATGATGTTAATCACTAAGCAATTCTAGAAGGAACAATCAGCTGTGAGCAGCTGCCCATGCAAGTCATAACAAATATTATTTTTTTTTGCAGAATATTACCTTTTCCTTTATCTCAACCACTCACAGAAGAATAGAAAATTCAAAGATTTATTTAATATGTAATTTATTACTAAACTCTACCAAACAGTGTTTTGTCATTTGACTGTTCTTGGTGCCACAGTGGTTCATACAATCTTGGTTCAAAGTTGTTTCACTTGTACTGATGTTTTAATCAAATCAAATAAGAAGCTAGGCTCAGTATATTCTTAAAGGAATACCCCTTAGCTATAAATCACAGCAGATCATTATCATTATTACTACTTAAATAACACATGAATACCACCTTCCAAATCTGCAATTATTTCACATTAGATTCTTTAAACATTTTAAAGATGTGCACAGAAATATCTTTTGTCAAATTTATAGCGTTTGTAGTTTTTTAATAAAAAAGTGTCCAAGTTTCAAAAGCTTTTCTGAAATTATATGTTTGAAAGAAACTATGAAACTAACCTAAGAGACTATGACTGGCCTAGGCTTTCATGCCACTATGAAAAGGGGAGGGAGAAGAACGACATGAAACACTACACTGACGTTTTACTCTGGAGAAAATGTTAGTTTCAAACGTTACTTGCTCATTTGTTTTAGCGTAGCTGCAGCCTTCTCTAGCTTTTTGCATGATCATTTTCAAATGACCACCTCTTAATAGAAGAATAGCCTTTTAAAGCTCTAACACAACAAAAAATACAACACAGAGAGCTTAAAATTTTACGGAAGATAAAATGTCTTACAGAAAATCAGTCTATATGGTGGTTTGAGTAAAGTCTTGGAATGAATAGAAGAGAGAATAGGTAAGGAGCAGGAACAGACTGGATATGCAAAAGTATGTAAAAAAAGCAACTAAAAGGAGGACAAAATTCAGGTGAGAGGGTAATCCACTCATAACCTACATGAAGAATTTTAACTATTGCTCATCCAGCAAAGTCCCACCAATAACATCCTGGAACGGATGCTGCAGTGGATGCTCTCATAAGGGGGAGCTCAACTATAAAGAAAAGAACAACAGGACGATAATGGTCATTCTCTGAAGACAGTGGTGACAAAGCACAGCTGTCTGGGGCCACGGTAGCTCTGGCTCTCTTTGACTGCACTATCATAGTCTTTTTCCACTACAGACCTTGGATGTAAAGAAAGATCTCCACAAGTCTATAGAAATGGCAAGACAAATAACTAGATACAGAGCTTTTTAAAATCGGGTATTATAGTAACAGCTCAGACCAGAATTCATTTTGCAGTGGTTTTTCAAAAGTAAAAATAATTAGCCAGAGTCACAATCTAAACTGCAAACAAGCACAGAAAGACAATGTCATACCAAGCCAGTGTCCTTTTCTCAGGAGCAGCCCTGGGAGTGATGACTTAGCCAACAGCAGAACAAAAATGTATCTGTCTATTTTTCAGATTCAATTTTTTTTTCAGAGAGCCATTAATGAATTTTTCAAGAAACTGATCTGATAAGTTTCTGTGATTTTTGTACATTTTTAGTGTTTGGGGAGGGACAAAGGAAGAATATGTGATAGTTACCATTTTTGCATGTGTGTTTTTGACCACAACAGAAAAGAAAAAAAGTCTCTTCCCTGTAAGTCCCATTTAAGATGTGCATTCATAGAATCACTATGGTTGGAAAGGACCTCTAGGATCATCAAGTCCAACCTTCATCCCAACATCTCCCTAACCACTAGACCATAGCCTCAAGTGTTAACTCTACTTGTTTTTTGAACACCTCCAGGGATGGTGACTCTACCTGGGCAGCCCATTCCAGTGCCTAACCACTCTCTCAGTGAATAAATTCTTCATAATATCAAGTTGAAACCTCCCACTGAAACCTCCCCTGGCACAACTTGAGGCCATTTCCTCTTGTCCTATCATCAGTAATTTGGGAGAAGAGACCAACACCAGCCTCACTCCAACCTCCTTTCAGGTAGTTTCAGAGAGCAACAAGGTCACCTCTCAGTCTCCTCTTCTCCAGGGTGAACAACCCCAGTTCCCTCAGCTGGTCTCCCAAAGGCATGTTTTCCAGCTCTCTCACCAGCCTTGTTGCCCTTCTCTGAACCCACTCCAGCACCTCCATGTCCTTCTTATCCTGTGGTGCCCAAAACTGGACACAGGACTCAAGGTGCTGTCTCACCAGTGCTGAGTATGGGGTCATGATCACCTCCATACTTCATTATGACATTACAGCAAGCTTTACTTTTTGCATTTAGTTACTAAACTCTGTACAACATATATGATGAACAAGGTTCTCTTCTGTGTCAAAACTGCAAGTACAGAACCCAGCCCGTGGCTGCAAGGA
>NW_008588014.1:0-1139 GCF_000691845.1 Merops nubicus
CGGATCTCGCAGCGCGACCTTCTGCCCCGGGGAACCCGAAACATTCAAAAATCAACTAAATTTGGAGGTGTTTGGCGGTTGGTTTGGTTGTTATTTCCAGGGGATTTTCATGAGTACCCCCTGCCCCTTGCCCAAGGACCCTCCCCCTAGCAATGTCATTGTCAAGCACATTCATCCAACGGGGAAAACACTAAAAACCCCACCAAGGTGCTTGGTGAAAGCCACCACGGCTTCTCCCGGGGCAAATCTTGCCTGACTCATTTGGTGGCCTTCTACAAGAGTCAAAGCTCTGGTAGACACGTGAAGAGCAACCGACATCATCTACCTGGACTTGTCCAAGGCATTTGACCCCATCCCACCTGACCCCCTGGTCTCCGAGATGGAGAGACACAGACTGGATGGATGGACCACCCGGCGGATAAAGAACTGGCCTGAAGGTCACACTCAAAGAGTTGTGGTCAATGGCTTCGAGTCCAGGTGGAGACCAGTGGCAAGCAGAGTCCCTCAGGGGTCTGTTTCTGGGTCACAGCACAAGGTCCTGCTCCCGGGTCAGGCACAACCACAAACTGGGTACAGAGCTGGTTGAGAGCAGCCCTGAAGAGAAGGACTTGGGGGTGCTGACTGACAAGAAGCTCAGCGTGACCCAGCACTGTGCTCCTGCAGCCTGGAAGCCCAACAACATCCTGGGATGCATCAAGAGGAGCGTGGCCAGCAGCTCAAGGGACGTGGTTCTCTCCCTTTACTTCACCTCTTGTGAGGCCCCACCTCGAGTTCTGCGTCCAGTTCTGGGGTCTCCACCATAAAAGGAGCACAGATCTGTTGGAACGAGTGCAGAGGAGGCCACGAAGATGATCTGGGAAGTTGGATATTTCAAGCAACTGTCCAAGGCCCTGGAACTGCCCTCACAGGGAGAGCAAAGTGTAAAAGCAAAGACCACAAAAAATCTGAAATAACCACCCCCAGTTCTTTGGTGTCCCCCAGGCTGGGGGGTGCAGCTCCACCCTCAGCCCCACGGGCACAAAGCAGGAAGGAGCTGTGCGGGGTCTGGGGGGTCCCTCACCCCCTTCCCAGATCACCCCGTTACCATCAGAGCATTTCCCAGGACCCCACCCCATTCCCCACTGGGTGCTGCCAGGCAC
>NW_008588015.1:0-253 GCF_000691845.1 Merops nubicus
GTGCCGTGTCAGCCCCAGGTACTCGCCCTGGAAGGGCTGCTGCAGGCTGGGGATGGAGACCATGAGCACTGCCCTGTGCACCCCCCCTCCCAGCCAGGCCCCCACCCTGGCACCTTTTGAGGTAGAGTGTCTTCTTGTCCTTGAAGAGCTCGCTGGCACAGAGCTTGGCCTGCAGCAGCGCCCGGCGCTGTGGCGATAGCTGCTCCCGGTACTTCTTGCACTGCCAAGGGAGGGGGCGATTTGCTGCTGCTGA
>NW_008588016.1:0-2408 GCF_000691845.1 Merops nubicus
CCTTGACCTGCTGGCCACGCTCTTCTTCACGTACCCCAGGATGCTGCCCCCATCCTCTTTTAACACACCTGAAAAACCCACCCATAGCTCTGTTCTGTCCTGCAGCTCCTGAGCTGGAACTTGCCCCGTGGCTGGAGCAGTAAAAAACACGCCTGCTGTTCACAGTTGCTTTGCTCCACTTGCCACTGGTCTGTTGGAGGCCGTTCTGCCAGCACCAGAACATCTGCTGGCCCAAAATGAGCCCTGCAGAGAGGAGCCGTCGGGGCTGAGCAGGGGGGTGTGGCAGGCTGACAAAACACCACGTCCCCAGCTAAGCCCTCTCCCTAAGGGGACATCCCTTAAAATCCCCCTGGGTGGAACGTCTCTCTTCCAGCCAGCTGCATTGGGGCAACTCAGAAACCCTTCTCACAGTTAAAAAATGGTGAGAAAGGGTAAAGATTCTCACTCGGTTCCTCGCCAGCAGCCTCTTGCTCCACCAGCTCTCTGCTCTCCCAAAACCTCGCCGTGCCTGGGGCTTGCTGGCTCAGGGACAGCCCCTTGGCTCCCTCCCCCAAGGGTTCCTCCTTGGTGTTTACTGCTCCATAACTCATCTGCTCCAGCTTTCTCTGCAGCCAGCCCGTGGGTCAGTGCTGCTACAACAACAAACCCCTTTGCTCCAGCGTTCTCTGGGGGTGCTGAGCAGCAGCTCTCTCATCACAACCCCCCCTGAGCTGAGAGGATCCAGCCCTGACCCTGCTCGTCCAGTGCTCCTCGAGCCTCCTTCTCTGGAGAGATCCCAAACCTGCCTGGATGTGATCCTGGGCCTTGAGTGAGCCTGACGCTGAGGGATGAAGGCTGCTGGTGAGGAAGACTCACTTGAGGGTTCCTTTCTGCATGACTGGCAAACACCCACATCCAGCTAAGGCCAGCCACCCATGGGTGCTCCTACGTCTGAGTGAGTCTGGTACCAACCCAGCAGCCAACAGCAAGTTCACCCTATTCCTCAGACCTTGCTGGTTTGAAGAGCACATTATTTACCAGCTTTCCTTTCTCAAGTGTTTTATGGAACACTGCAAAGAGTGTAACCTATAAAGTGCTTCTGACCACTGACCTTCCTCGTGGGCTTGTTACAGGACCCTGTTCTGCATCTCTTGGTGGGAGCTGGTCCTGCTCATGCCAAAGAAGTTGTAAAGACACCACAGCTGCCAGAGAAACAGAAAAAAAATGCATGTTTCTGCCTAGAACTTGTTTCCTGAAGACTCTTTGGACAGGAGTTGAGTTGTCCAGAGAAGGGCAACGGAGCTGCTGGGGAAGGGTCTAGAGCCCAAGTGTGGGGAGGAGCAGCTGAGGGAGCTGGGGGTGCTGAGCCTGGAGCAAAGGAGGCTCAGGGGAGACCTTCTGGCTCTGCACAGCTCCTGACAGGAGCCTGGAGCCAGGGGGGGGTCGGGCTCTGCTCCCAAGGGACAAGAGGAAACAGCCTCAAGTTTAGAGATTTAGGTTGTACATGAGGAAAAATTTCTTCCCTGCAAGGTCTAATCCAGGGCTGTGCCAGGCTGCCCAGGGCAGTGGTGGAGTCCCCACCCCTGGAGGGGTTCCCAAGCCGTGGAGATGTGGTGTGAGGGACACGGGGCAGTGGGGACTCAGTGCTGGGCTAACGGGTGAACTCCATGATCTGAAAGGTCTTTATCCCCCAGAATGCTTCTGTGAATGTGCCTGGTTTTGGACGGGTCCTTTGGGTTCACAGGCTTTCTCAGAAGAGCTTTCTCATCGTTTGCCCAGCTTGAATCATCAGTTTCCCCCAATTTCTGCAGAGTTCCCTTGCTTTTGAAAGCTTTCCTGAGGACTCGCAGCTCCGTGCCTGGAGGAATCGCAGGCAGTGATTCATCAGAGAGACAACAAATCCCAAACAACTCGAAGGTCAACTGCTTCTTAAGGCAAAACTATTTTGCTGTGATTTATAGCCATATCTGGGAGGCCAGAGCTCTTACATGGCTAAAACAGGCAAATGAGAGAGAGAGAAGAATTTCTTGTCAGCAACGCTGGGCACCCTCCTCCCAGAAACACCCCACGCTTTGCATCCTGTAACAAAATGTCAGTTTTATTCTGGTTTTATTAGTCAGGGATGTGGAACAGCCAGCTGAAGAGTTGGATGTCTCTTTACTCTTCTGACCAGTGTTTCATCATCTAACTACAGCCCAGATGTAACATTTACACTGAAAAAAAAAAATACAGATTCAACCTCGGACTCCAAAAATTTCTAGTACAAATACAGTTAGTACATAAAAAAAAAAAAAGAACAAAAACAACAACAAAACAATCCTGGAAACTTCATAACAGCCCAGACTGGTTATGGCCTTGAGTTAAGTTCAAGTATTTCCCAGTGGAATGCAATGCAAGCAACAAGGTAATCTGGCTTTTACGTGGGGCAT
>NW_008588016.1:2439-3911 GCF_000691845.1 Merops nubicus
GCATTCCTGGCCCTGAAGGGTAAGAATAGAAAGATAAGTGTGGGCACTTGATCTGACCAAGTTTAGCAAGAGAGTTGATGTTTAGGATTAGTTCAGCTACAGAGCTCAACCCATCCTGGGTGTGTACAAAGCCAAAAAACCCAAAGTGAAGCTTTAATCACCCCAGTGATGCTTCTACAGGGCTGACACTCCTGTCACCTCACTGAAATGCCTCCAGGAGCTGGTTTGGTTTCGAATGGTTGTGATGAGGGGTGTTTTTTTGGCTTGTGGTTATGGTTATTTTGCCTCCCTGCTCTTTTCTTTCCCCCAGTGGCAGGAGAAAGGGTGGATTTTTTTGCTCCTGGCCCAAAAGGAGTTATTCCTGCAGAGATGTTAAGGGATCTTGGTTGCCTTTGTGGCAGTGACTCGTTGGAAAGCCACAATCCTAAAGGCTTTAGAGGCCAAGGGGTGGAGGAGGAAGCAGGGAAGTGAGCAATTCACCATATGTAATAATAATACTAATATTATTATTTCTGTTTATATTTCTAGGGCTGCCTGACTCATGCTGGCTCCTGTGTGCAGCTCAGATGGGATCTGGAAGAACTGGGGTCCTTCCTCCCCAGGGTCAGGGGAGTCAACAGTGTCCTCCAAGCTGGCTAGGAGCTTGTAGGCAACTTTGCATCTCTCCCAAGCAGCCTGTGACACTGGGGAACAATCCTGCCCTTGTGCTTCTGTCCCTGTCAAAACACTCCAAAAAGAAATGGGAAGGCAAGATCAGCTCCCATTTGCTAAGTATTTTACACAGGAAAGGCTTCCAAGGCTGATGGATGAGTGGGACTGGCTGGAAGGATGGCTGAGGGAGCAGCTGCCCTGTCTCCCTGCCCAGCAAGGAGGTTGTGTTGATCACCCAAGAGCCTGCCCTGGCTCCAGGACTCATCAATATTGCAATTATTGACTCTCAGGATGGAAAACAGTGTGTGTGTATTCAATGTGATGGTGACACCAGCCAGGAGGAGGCTGCAAATCTACTGCAGGACCAACAGATCCTTCAAAACCCCCTTAGTGCACTGTTTGAGAAGAAAAAGGTGGTTTGAAGGAGGGCAGGAAGAACCCAACTGTTGGAGCACACCTCTGAAGAGAGGAGCAACCCCCATGCCTGCAGGAGATGGGGTTTGGGGGAGGACCAGCAGCTGGGAGCATGAAGAGGAGCAGAGTGGGAAGGTGGCCTGAGGACCTGCATGGCCACACCACTGGGAAGATGTGGGCTGGCTAGTGCTGGCTGAAAGCCACCAAGGAAAGCCTTGGTAGAAAAGCAGCCCTTGGAGAAAGGCTGATGAGACTGGAGTGGTTTGGCTCAAAGCAGACTTGAGGATGAAAACAGTCTTCAAGCACCCAAAAGCTTCTGCAGCCATTAAAGGCATAATTTCCACTGTGGTTGGAAAGGACCTCTAGGATCATCAAGTCCAGCCTGCCTCCCAACATCTCCCCAACCA
>NW_008588016.1:3948-15744 GCF_000691845.1 Merops nubicus
AGAGATGGTGACTCCACCATCTCCCTGGGCAGCCCGTTCCCACTCTGACAGTGAGGAAATCCTTCCTAATACCCAATCAAAACCTCCCCTGGCAGGAGATGTTCTCCATGGCTGCTGAGGAGAGGAGACACTGGGGGGTTGCAGCAAGAGGGGGTCATGTTAGCCATTGAGGAAGCATTTGATGGTGGCAAGCTGGGGAGAAGATCCATGGTCCTTTCCAGCCCTATTGCTCCAAGTGTCCCTGAACCTGCAGCTGTGGAGCTTGGGGATCTCCTTCCACCAGACACTGACCAGCTATATTTTTGGGGAAGGGGGTACAGCCCTGTTGTGTAAAATGGGTTTAATGCTTCAGTTGTGTCCCTGGGATCAAGTTCTGGGGTTTCTGGGGGACAGATTTCTTCAGATCTGTCCCCCTCTCTCTTCCCATGGTGAGGCCAGGGCGGTTTCCTTAAGAAGAAGGGGGGCACATGGCAACCCCCACGTTTGGTGACTCGCTGGTGAATCTGCAGGGGCTGATCTGAGTCACCAGGAAATGCTCAGGGCATGGTCACTGCTGTGGGCTGGAGAAATCCCAGATCCAGACTCCAGCACAGCACGGGAAGGACGAGTTTGTCCAGGGCTGTGATGTTGCTGCTCATCAAAAAGGAATCAGAAAAACCCAGGCAGCATCCAACCGTTGCTCTCCCCAGAGCTTCCACCCTTCCCTTGGGACTGTGACTTGAAATACACACAGCTTCCCGTGGGACACAGGGCTGGAGATAAACAAGAAGTCACAGCAGCAGGACAAGCTCGTGCCCTGGCCAGTTGTAAGGACTACAGAGCAAATTCCCACCCAGGAGCCCCTCTGCTCTCCTCCCCAGCAGCCCTGGGACCTGCATGGACTGATCTTCATGACAGCAGCACCACCAGCCACCAGCCTCTCCTGCTGACCTCTTGCCCAATACAGAAGGATATGATCACAAATGGGCAGCCCAGCAGCCAAACTCCTCCCTCTGCTCCCACATCACACCCCAGAGACCCAAAGTGCCAGCCAGCCAGAGGAGGAACAAGTCCCTGCACTCACCCACCACAGGGGACATGGAGAAGGGAGCAGCCAGGAGAGGAGCCAAGCCAGGGGAGATGGGAGCAGCCAGGCCAGGAGCCCAGGGATAGAGCAGGGGCTCAGAGACAGCTCCATGTGCTGGCCCTGGACATGAGAAGGACATGAGAAAGATGCCCAGCAAGAAGTCACATAGATCCAATGGAGAAGAAATACTGGTACAGGGACCTGCATGTGACTTTGGGTGGCTGGCATGGCCTGGAGGGAACAGCTCTGCCCAGGGACAGTTCTGTCTTCAGTGAGGGTTTACTTTTTTTGCATTAGGTTTGATCATGAAGGGTTCTCCATGGTGGTGAATCAACCACTGGACTCCTGGGAGGCTGTGAGAGCATCCTGAGAACATCTCAGGGATCAGACCTGCTCTGAGGGATGGCAGAGTGGGGCAGTGAGTGGTTTCAGCCTCTCCTATTCATCAGGACACGCTCTCTGTGCTCCCAGTGATGAGGTTTTCTGCTTATTTGGTGTTACTGGAGAGGAACGAAGCCACAGCCCTGCAGCTGGGATGCCACCACCCTGACAGATCACAACCTCAACGCTAGCAGGAGCCTTGGAGCTCAGCAGCTTGGTTTTAACATCCCCCCAGATTCCTGGACCTGCACAAAAACCATCCCAAAACCAAGCCAAGCTCCAAAAGCTCCCCATCAAGCAGGGAAAAACTTCTTGCTATGGTCCTGGCCCTGTCCCCACTGAACCCAGATCTTCTACTAAGCTCCTCGAGCAAGTGTCTGAAACCTGCCAATTCCCCAGGTGAGGCTGGAAGCCCCAAAACTGCTCCAGGATGAGCTCAGCCATAGTCCTGGACCAGGAGGGTCTTCTCAGGGGAGGTGGAAGGCTGTAAAATTACCAGAGGGTTGATATTACATTTATCTGTCTCTCTCTGGCTAGACTCACACGCCCGTGTCCAGATGTTCATGTGTGTCCACACCACACACACCCTGCACACGGCTCTGCCACCTGCCACTCTTTATAAGGGTTTGATTAAACAGGAAAACAAATTTCCCCACACCCATCTCCCGACCTCTACGAAAACCCAGCAAAAGAAGAACTGGAAACCCGTTACGATTCTGTTTTTCCTGGTTGCATAAAGGCACTTTCTGATGATGTGAAGCAGCAGTTTGTCCAAACCACCGTCGTGGTGCCCGTCACACCTGGAGCAGGAGCTCCACAGGTGCCAGGATGACACGAGGTGACCGCTGGCTCCTGCTCTGAAGTGTTTGCTGGGGTCTCTTTGCTTGGCATGAAAGGTGAGAACCTCCAGCGCTGCCCCGGGGTTTATTTTGGTCTCCCCGTGTGAGTCGGTCGCCGTGTTTCTGCCCCAGCTCCTGAGGTGAGTGGCTCTCAGCACGGAGGGATGCCTGCTGGAGCATCTGCCCATCCAGGCAGAACATCAGTTGGAAGCCTGTCGTGGAGGTGCATGCTATGGGTCAGTCGTTTCCTCATCAAGGGATCAGGAATTAATTTGGATTAGGGATGTTTAGTAATGAAACACGCCGCTTGCCCCACAGCACTCTTGCCTCACCGTGCAGGGGGGGAGCAGCTCGCTGGTGCCCTGACTTCTCTCCTGAGCCACCAGCAGCTCCACTTCCCATCCCAGCGTGTTGTCCAGTCTCTGCTGGGGGCTCCAGTGGTGAGCGAAGGGGCGGGAGATGCTGGGGGTTTGCTGGTGCTCATTGGAGGTTCCCCACTGGAGAGCGCGTTGGAAGCAGGGATGAAATGTCTCTTGTTAACGCCCTGGAAGACAGCACGAAGTCAGCCTGGATCTCCTTTTTATCTCCTGACTTCCACATAAAAATTGCTCCTGTGCCCTGTGAAGTGAACGCAAGACGAGACCCAAACCCAGAAACAAACCAAAACAACCCTCCCCCCCCAACCTCACGTTGCCCCTCTCTCCTTTTAGACAGAGCTAGATCCACACAGACGTCTTCCCATCTTTACTGCTCGAGCTTCCTTTCTCCAAGGAGGCCTTGGGTTTAGCACCCTGTTTCTCCTGGGCGGTGTTGGCCCTGTTCTGCTCCACCACCGTGCCACCCGAGGCGGGGCTGCTGGTCCGAGAAGGTTGCGTGTTGCCCTGGGTGCTGCTGTAGCTCTGAAATGCTATGTCCAGCTGCTCCTGGGCCACCCGCAGGTGTTTGTGGAGGGTGGACAGGTCTGCAGGGAGGTTCTCGTCGGGGCTGGTGCACTGCTGCTCCTGCGCCACGTTCGCCAGGTTCTGCTCGTGAGCCATCAGGCTGTTGGGGATCTTGGTGGACTTCTCTGATTTCACTACCAGGTTGTACTCGGGAGGGCAGGAGATGTTCTTGGGGTAGGCGTAGTTGTAGGGGGGCTGCCTGAAGCTGTTGATTTTCCGGTTGCGGATGGCGTCTCGGATGGTCCCAAACCCCAGGTGGAACATCTCACACATGTTCAGCAGTAAGCAGAGGCAGCTCACGACGTACATCACCAGGAGGAAGATGGTCTTCTCCGTCGGCCGGGACACGAAGCAGTCCACAGTGTGAGGGCAAGGGACTCTGTTGCAGACGTAATAGGCTTCTACCTCAAAACCGTAGAGCAGATACTGCCCTATCAAAAAGCAGACTTCGAAGGAAGCTCTGGTGAGGAGCTGGAAGACGTAGATCTTCATCAGTCCTTCTTGCTGGATGCGCCTCCTCCCGTCGTGCTTCTGGGGCTCTTTGCTCTTGGGCTTGGCTTTGGCCTTCTCGCCTTCCGCCGCGTCGTCCGAGATCATGGGCTCCTCCTCGTCGGCCTCCATCGGGTCCTCCACGCTGCGCACCGCCTGCCAGTTCAGAGCAAACTGCTTCTTCTTCTTGAACCCCTTGAACTTCTTCTCCTCCTCCGCCGAGCGGGCGATCCTGTGGATGGCGTAGCCCAGGTACATGACGGAAGGGGTGGAGATCATGATGATCTGGAAGACCCAGAACCTGACGTGGGAGAGCGGGGCGAAGGCGTCGTAGCAGACGTTGTCGCAGCCGGGCTGCTTGGTGTTGCAGGTGAACTTGCTCTGCTCATCAGAGTAGATGGACTCGCCCCCCACCGCCGTCAAGACGATGCGGAAGACGATGAGCACGGTGAGCCAGACCTTCCCCACGAAGGTGGAGTGGTTGTGGATCTCTTCTAGCAGGCGGGTGAGAAAGCTCCAGCTCATGTTGGTCATAAGGGCTACTCAGTTATGACCTGCGGGAAGAGGAGGGGAGGGGGAGAAGAACACAAAGCTGTGAATTGACATCTGGGGCTGCAGCTGTGACATTGGCTCAAAGATGAGGTCGTTTGATCTCCAAAAGTCACCCTTCCCTGCTGCAGCCCTTGTCCCTCAGACCTCCCCGCGACGTGAGGGCTCAGTGTGGGGGAAGGAGCCGCGGCCAACGTGGTGGTCACGATACCTGGTGGCATTAGATGAACAGGATGAGCAATGCAACAGGCCACACCACCTACTAGAGTCACCATTTCCCACTCTGTTGCCCGTTTCAAGGCGTTGCCCAGCTGTGAGAAAGGTTTGGGTGACTGTAAAAACCAGTGCAAGGCACCGTGGAAGCCACCGAGGTGACAGACTTGTGGTAACCCCTTGCTTGCCCACCACGGGCTCAAGCACCCGAGCTCAAATCAGGAGCAGAAGATGCTGTTCCAACCTCTTTTTTTACCCAACCCAGAAAAATGCAAAGAATTGGCAAAAGAATGGGAATATTTTTGTTTACAGCCCGATGGCCCTTTTAAGTTCCTTTGGAAGAACCGAACCAAAACAAATGTTTAATCAAATGCAGACTGCTTTCAAAATAAACCCCAAAGAGCTTTCAGAGGAAACCATTTGTTAGAAGACCTGGACAGCTGGGGAGGAAGAACTTGTGATAACCATTTTGTGCTTAGGTTAACTTGCCACAGGGCCTCAGCCCCAGCTCCTTGGGTGACCCCAGGCACCAGTGAAGGCAGGAGGCAATTTTACTGCTTGTCTGGCAGATACCTGGAGAAGAGAACGCTGGGGAAAGCACCTAGACCCAAAGAGCACCGTGGTGGGGCTTCTACCCCAGGGCAGCAGAGCATGGGCTCATCCTTTCTGCTCCCCTGTGTCCCTCCTCGGGGTTGATATGGGGTTTACTCACCTCGTTTCCACGCAGACACCTGATGGCAAGCAGTAAATGAGGCACCTACAAGCCCAATCCCACCCAAGAGCTGACACCCACCACACCGCCCAGAAGCAAAGAGTGGAGTGATGGTGGAGGATGTAGAAGCCAAGCACATAGAATCATAGAATCCTTTAGGTTGGAAGGGACCTCCAAGATCATCAAGTCCAACCATTGAGCCATTAGGGCTCTGAAGTCCTCTGCTAAAACAGATCAGAACCTGTCAGGGTTGGAAGGGACCCCAAGGATCCCCCAGTTCCAACCCCTCTGCCATGAGCAGGGACACCTCCCACTAGATCAGGCTGCCCAGAGCCTCCTCCAGCCTGGCCTTAAAGACCCCCAGGGACACGAGCAAATTGGTGGGGGGAAGAACATGGCAATGGTGTGTTATGGCTCAGCAGTAGCTGGCCCAGCACACTCTGTGGTCCTCCACGACCAAGCAGAGGAAGAGAAAGGAGCTGTTGTCCATATGTTGAAAGAGCATGGACATCAAACCTACCCCTCCATGCCGAGTGGAGGTAAATATCCAGGAGAAAAAATGATGCCATGAGACCCAACTTGGTCCTAACCTGGCTTAGCACCACTTTTATATGGAGACACACCATGACCCTGAGGTTTCCACGGCACAAGCTGAACTTTGAGCCCATAACCCGTGCCAGGAGCAGCCACCAACACCAGCCACGGGCACAGCCTGACGTGGGAGCAAGAAGGGAACGTGCCTTGCTCTGCTCTCCACGTCCAGCTTTTTTGGAATGTGATTTTGCTCACGCTGCCTCTTAGGACGGGAGCCAAACCACGCTGCTTCGCTCAGCCCTCACCCTGGGGCTGCCCCAGGAGGTAGCAGCTCGCTCCAAGGCTCGAGAGGCAGAGGAATTCTTCTGTTGTCGAGGGCTCTCGAGAGCAGGCAGATGGAATTTTCTAACCCTGCTATTTCTAGATCAAACAAATCCCCTGCGAACCCAAACCCCCAAGACTTCACACGCCGGACCCGGACTGTGGGAGCACTCTGCAGATGGTGGTGGTGGTGTTGTCCTGCAGCTGGAGAAACTGAGGCAGGGAGCAGAGGAAACAGCTCGCTCCTGGCTGGGTAATAAGCCAGAAGAAGAGGTGAGGAAGTTCTCTCTGCCCTGGAGTTACGTGGTGAAGAACAACAGCCCTCAGAGCTGCTGCCACCAAAATCCCCATCTCCTGCCCCAAAAGTGATGCCTTGGACCCCATGGTCAGTTGAGAAACGCTGCTGCAGATAGGACAATTCAACCACTGCAGAAGAACGTGGAAAGCAATCCCCACAGAGACAGCCTTTGAGAAAATTTGGGTTATTCAGGGGTGAGCTGGGCCAGCATCCCCTCCGAGTGCCTTTTTGCCCCTTTAGACTCCACGGACACGTTTCAAAGCGTCTTTAACCTTTCCTCTGGTTTGTGTCCCCGTTCAGATGTGGGCAAAATGGGGCGTTACGTGGTTTGCAGGATTCATCTGGGCACCCAGCCAAGCTCCAGCTGACGGGGGGCTGGGAAGGGAAGACCCTGCTGGGTGGGGCGACGACCCGCTGAGGGACACGGTGCATCTGTCCCTGGAGCATCCTGGTCCAGCTGAGGTGGGGCTGGGGCTTGGACTGAGCACACATCACCCCCAGCTTGGCTGGGGCCCATGAGGGCGTTCAGCCACCTATCCGCTCCCTTCTGCACCCCCAATTAGCTGCAAAACCCAAATTCTTCTAAAACGCGGGCCTCAAATGTCCTGTAGAGCAGTTCATTTGTAATTTAGGTGTTCCCCTAAAGGTTTTATGAGGTCTGCACCAAGGATAATTCACCATTTTGCCAACGTTACTCAAGGACACAATTTCTGAAGTTGACTCAACTCCCAACAGCCGTTTGCTGGGTCAGGGAGGGGCTGACCAAGGTAGTGATGACTTTTGGAATAAATATTCAAGTTTTCATCGGATTATTAGTCAGATGGTCAGCAAAGCACCCACGGTCTCCTCTGGGAGACACGTTTCAGAAAGGAGCACCTGGCAGCGTTGGCTCAGAACACTCACAAACCTCCCCAATCAAGGAAGGGGAAAGAAATCTCTAAAGAACAGAAGTGGCGAGTTGTTGCTTTGAGAAGACCACCTGTAGCCACCAGCCACGAGCCCGAGCCGTTGCTCCTGCCATTGACAGGGCAGCTCAGCCCTCTGTGCACATCTGGATCTGCAGGAACATCTGCAGGAAACAGCCTCCAGCTGTTTCAGCCCCCCTGGGACCTTGCTGTTGCCTCTGTGCACGATCACACCTTGACGTGACCCTCCTGTGGGTCCCGCTTGCCTGGCACTGGATTTGAAAGCAGGAGCTGAAGGAAAGGAGTTAAAAATCCCTCCTACAATCATCTCAGTTAAAATTCCCAGTGCTTTGTGCCACTCACTGACTGGAAAGATTGTGCTACGAGCTCTCAATGCCTTTAACTGCTCGGGGAGGGAGGATGGAGGGGGGGTAGAACAGCATTTTATGTTGGAATCAATCATAACGCAGCCAAGCTTCCAAGGAAGGATTTGTTCCCATCACTTTTGCTACAAATCTCAGGAAAAGTCTCTTATTTGCTCACAACGCCAACTATCAAAGTGCAGGAAATGGGGTTTTGCATCTTTCCTCTGCTTCAGCTCTAATTCCTCCACGAGTTACACAGTCCAGCTCCCCAGGGGGAGAAAAAACCCAAACCCACCCGTGTGATTCTGCTGCAGGTAGCTGGGTTAGATCAAGGTAGCTAAATTATCTGCTGGAGAGATGGCGTGAGAGGACCCACCATCCCTCTGGCTTTGAAACCTCCATCTACACAGACTCCAGACCAGCTGACACACAACCTACGAGTTGCACGCGGGTACAAGCTGTGCTGGAAGCAGCCCCCAAGGGGGAGTTGGACCATCCAACCCCCCAGCAGCACTTAGAGCAGTGAAAACTGCCTGCAGCCAGCTGCAGGGACGAGCTGTTGGCTCCACACGCTCATGGAATCCTTTGGGTTGGAAGAGACCTTTCAGATCATCGTGTCCAACTGTTAACCCGGCGCTGCCAAGTCCACCACTGCCCCGTGTCCCTCAGCACAGCTTGGAAACCCCTCCAGGGGTGGGGACGCCACCACTTGCCCTGGGCAGCCCAAAACCCACAGACCCCTCCGTGCAATCACAGACGCAACAGTTGGAACTGGGAAAACTTTAAAAAATGAGTCTAAAATATGCAGAAGAAGGGGGAAAAGTAAAAAAACCCAACCCAAACCAACCCAAAGAGCCCAACCCATCTGTGCTGGCTGGACGTCCTTCCTTTCTGCACCCTTCTCACACCGTTGCTCGAGCTGGAGGGAAAACAATGGGGGGGGAAACAAAAACCCTACTTACAGAGACATGGTGCTTCTGGCGGCGGCGTCCCCTCCTCTGCAGACATTCCTGTGCCTCCAACCCTCCTCCTGGCCCTAGATAAACTCCCGCTGCCTCGCTCCGGCCATGCCCCAGCCGTTGGAAACTGGAGCTGAGGGGAAGTATCTGACGTGGTGGTGTCAAACCCCGCCCCTGCCCCGGCCAAGCACCCACCACCCAGAGCTCCTGCACCCCTAAACGCCGCTCCCACCGAAGCTCCCGGCGCCTTTTTTCCCCCCTCTCCGAGCCTTGGGAGGAAGAGGGAAGGTGCTAGATGTAAATACAGAGCCAGGAAGGAAGAGGGCATGGGTTTGAAATCCAAACAAGACGCCGGGGCTGGTTTTAGGAACGCTGCCTGGAATTTTTGCTGCCGAGGTCTTGAGTCAGTTGGAAGTAAATTAACAGCATCAGCTAGTGGCACTGGTGAGAGGTTTGTAAGACAGAGAGCATGACTAATAGGGAACATGTGGAAAACACATTTTGGCTGAAGTTCCGTGGTTGCTGGGGGAAAAAAAACAATAAATGAATAAAAAAAGAGGCAAGGCTCACTGCTGAGGAGAAAAACCTCTCTGAAGCTCCTGCCTTGCTGCACCTCCGGGTGAGGCTTTCCCTGGAAGTGGTGAGCTGCTCCTCAAGCTGCTGGGTAGGGGCAGAGAGCAGATGTGGGATGAGGGAGGGGGTTTGAGCTCACATGGAGCTTTTCTGCCTTCTTTGCAGACAGAAGGACCTGGGGGTGCTGGGGGGGAGGAGCTGGGCAGGAGCCCTCCCCCCAGCCTGGGCTGCCCCCCCAGCAGCGTGGGCACAGGGCAGGGAGGGGATCCTGCCCCTCTGCCAGCTCTGGGAGACCCCCCTGCAGTGCTGGGGCAGCTCTGGAGTCCTCAGCACAGCAGAGCCAGGGAGCTGCTGGAGCGGGGCCAGAGGAGCCCCAGCAATGCCCCGAGGGGGGAACCCCTCTGCTGGGAGCCCAGCAGGAGAGAGTTGGGCTGGGGCAGCTGAGAGGAGAAGGCTCCAGCTGGGGAGACCTGCTGGGGGCTGCCAGGGGCCTGGCAGAAAGATGGGGGGGGACTTTTGAGCAGGAGCTGTTGGGACAGGACAAGAGGTGATGGTTTTATCCTAAAAAAGGGTGATTTAGGCTAGATAGAAGGAAGGAGTTTTTACCCTGAGGGTGGTGAGCCCCTGTCCCAGGCTGCCCAGAGAGGTGGTCGCTGCCCCATCCCTGGAACCATCCCAGGGGAGGTTGGTTTGGGCTCTGAGCACCCTGCTCTAGCTGCAGATGTCCCTGCTCCCTGCAGGGCGGTTGGACTGGATGAGCTTTGAAAGTCCCTTCCAGCCCAAGCCAGCCTAGAGAAGAAGAAATAAGCAGTATGGGAATGTACACGAAGCCTAAGGCAAGTGGAAAAGAAATTCTCCATCCAGATAGCCCAAGGGTTGCCTCTTATCCCTGCTCCATCCATGGGGAGCTTTGTCATTGCCACCTCAGCAGGATCAGGGCTGCAAGTATCTGCTGAGATGGAAATGGAGGGTCAGAGAGGAGGAGAAGGAAGCCACAGCAGCAGCCAAGAAGTCACAAAAAGGATCAGAGCCAGCCTGGGAGGGAAGAGAGCGTGGGAAGATGCAATTTTGATCCAAATTTTGATATGGTTTATCAGGAACTTTCATCCCTCTCTTGACAGAGCAGGACATTCACCCTGCTCTCAGACCCGAGAACCCAAAGGGGCGTGGAGGGACCATTCCGGCTCACTGGAGCATCTCACACTCTGCTTTGCAGAGCAGCAGCATCTCCTGCACCCCTCCACACTGGCCAAGGCTTCGGCCACACATCTGCTGAAGGTGACCCCAGGAACTCCTCAGCCCCTGCTGACAGCAGAGCTCGGCTGCATGGCACGGCCCCACTACAGCTAAGGGGGTCTCCAGGGTTTCTAACATTTCTGGATGCATTGGAGCAATTTTCTTGAAGGTTTTAAGTTATAAACTAACTACTTGTAGGCAGTGATGAGTTAATGCACTGTTTGGAAGTAGCCATCAAGTGGAAAAGCCCCATCAGCTAAGTTAGGACAAGCACACCCGTGGGGGAATATGCCACACTAGGGGAAAGCAGATTTTGGGAGGAATTTTGGGGGAATGAGGCTCTAAAGAAGTTAAATTAGCACAACCCTCACTGCAGGGCTGGGTTTGGCCTCCAGCACGCTGGGGCAGTGACCTCCTTGCCCACGTGGTCCTTCAAGGCTGGAGATAACACGGTGGGTCACCTCGTGGTCACCTCCACAGGGGTTACCCCACGGTCCTTGGGTGCATCCCCCTAGGTGTGGACCCCATCCACTTCTAAAAGTCCTGTGAGACCCATCAGAGCTGAGGGTTGGCCACCAAGTTCTCATTCCCACCAAAGAACTCCAGCTCCAGCTGGTGCAGGATGGAGCTGTGGAGAAATATTCTTAGTTCTTTAAAAATAACCAGATGAGAACAACTTCCAGGCTCTGCAGGACTGCAGGCAGCAGCTTGGAGATAAAAGGCAGCTCAGCATGGTCCCTGTCCCACGGGTCACGGAGCCCTTCCGTGGGGTTATTTATACACACAGCAGTCTCCTCTGCTGGAAGTTTTTTTGGGGGCATCTACGCTTCAGGCGAGCCAAGAAACATCTGCTCATGCTCCAGCCTCCTGCCCAGCAGGTCCACCCATGGCTGGCAGGGATGGAGTGGTTCCCATCATTAAACCATCCCCCGTGGGCCAAGCCATCCACCAAGGAAGGAGGCAGAGGGATGGAGGCAGAGCCAGAGCCGTGGATTTTCTCCTGCTCTAGCTGGGTTTTCACCACCCAAACCAAGTTGTGTGGAAGCCAAAAGCTTTAAAACAACAGAGGGTGGCAGGGGTAGGTGCTCAGTTACAAAGAGCTGATGTTTTCTTCCTCCCAAGGAAGACATTGGGGAGCAACCAGAGCTCTTGTAGCCACACATGAAGGTACCCCTAGACCAGCAAGAGGCACCTTCACACCCCCTTCCCATCCCACATCCCCTGCCGTGTCAGTGCTGAGTAGCAACCATCATTATCCACTCTGAACACAGACCTGGGGAGCTCTGTCCTGACAGTTCATTCCCTGCTCTAATTTTCACCTTCTGGATTTCCATTCGTTCTGTTTCCAAGCTGAACAAAGTGAAGAAACCCAAATTTGTTGAAACAAATGGTGAGTCACATGTCACCAAATGGAA
>NW_008588017.1:0-287 GCF_000691845.1 Merops nubicus
GATGGCACCCCCAGATCAGACCCTGTAAAATCCAGGGTCAGACCTTGTAGCCCCCCCAGAGTGAGCCCTACAGCACCCTGGGATTAAACCCGACAGAGCCCTGGATCAAACCCTGTAGCACCCTGGGCTCAGACCCTACAGAACCCCAAGACTGGGCCCCATAGCACTCGGGGGTTGGGCCCTATAGAACCTCCAGATCAAACCCTGTAGCACCCTGGGCTCAGACCCTACAGAACCCCAAGACTGGGCCCCATAGCACTCGGGGGTTGGGCCCTATAGAACCTCAA
>NW_008588018.1:0-13784 GCF_000691845.1 Merops nubicus
ATCGGGTGTCGGTAACGACACATCACTCTGTTCTGTGAAGTCCTTCTTGAGTGCTTCAACATTACCTGCCATTTAATGACCTGAAAGAGCTTATTATCACCATAACTTTGAGATTTAGGTGTCCAAAGGAGATACCAGGTGGCCAGAGGACTCGCCTTACTTATAATCTCCGTAAAACTGATGGGGTCAACCACAAAATACAGAAAGCTTTTCGCTCCCTTTTCCTGGCTGGCATTCCTCCTGTATAACATCTTGCCAAGAGCCTTCTGAAAGGTTGTTATAGCACTGCAGATCCTACTCTGCTGAAATTCAAAAATTAAGGTGGTGATGCAGGGGAACAGATCTCCCGTTCCTCCACATCATCTGGGTGGAGAGGGTTATGTGAGTCACATAGTTTCATTTTGGGTTTCACTTGTTTATCGGTCTGTACAAGAAGACCTACTGGCTTTTGGGTCATTTTCTTCCCATATTTTTCTCACCTTTTTTAGATGTTTACAGTGTCTTAACAGCTGAACTCTATGACTATAAGTAAGAAAGAATTCAGCAGCCATTTAAGAACAGAAATGCCTTACCACTTCACTGTAATTAATGAAGGTAAGTATTTTCTTGGTGGAGGGAAGAGTTGTGGCAGTACCTGTGCCTTGAACAAAGTGTGTTTGCCAATATGTTGTCACACCAAGGTTTAAGGTACCGCAGATCTCTTGTGCTGAAGGATTTGCTGTGTTGTAGTGCTTAGTAAATCAGAAACTTTCAAGCAATGTTTGAGTCTAATAAAAGATGATCCAAAAGTAGAGTCTCTATCATTCTGCAAATCAAACTTGCAGAGATGCAGCAATGTTCAAGCCATTTATGATCTAGAAGTCTGATTAAATTCTTTGCCACTGCAAGCCTGTTTTTTATGCTGCAATAAAACACTCAGTCAGCAACCTGCCAGCTTTATCTCCTGCATTTAATGGCCAAGGCTTTTGTGAAGAGCATTAAAGACTGATATTTTCTTCTGTGAGTACTCTGGGTACTCAAACACTTTTCTTATGAGAAATTTCTAGTGTCGCAATTCCTTTCCCATTCTTTTCCACTTCTCATTCAAAAGCTGATTTCCTATTACCCTGAGAAAGTCAGAAAGTGTTGGCAGGTAGCAACCCAACACAGTGGAAAATTAACTTAGTATTTTGGGTAATCTAGTGCAATCATTCTCAGATGGGGAAAAGTACTTCCTCTCCTGTATGTTTGGAAAGAAAAAAGCTTACCCTTTCAGATATCTTGTAGGAACACAAACGCTGATAGATTGAGTCTGGGTGAATTCCAGGTCACTCGTTTGGGGAACTATGCCCATGGATTTCCTCCTGCTTTTGTCTCCCATCTGCCCCCACTCCTTATACATACATACACTTGTGCACTTTGCTGAAGGGTAAGGCAGATGTGGGAAGAAGGGGCTGCCCAGGGGCTTGTAGGTCAGGGTGAAGTGCTACCTTTTCATCCCTGTATAACAAAGGCAGGAGGGACATGCAATATGCCATGGATGATTTGGTTTTTCCTAACAGGGCTTAAAATGAATGTAGCATAATCAGAAAACATCAGCAATTTGCTTCCAAGTCTTCTACTCCTTAGAAAAGCACTAATGGCAGCATATGGATCATCTGGTTCATAGTTTGTAAACAAGTTTTGGTAATGTCTAGTGCATGCAGGTGACTCACAGCAGGTTGTAAAAGTGGGACTAAGAGCTCTTATCTGCAGGGGTAAGCAAATATTTTAGCATGCTATAAGTTTGTAATTGTGGGTGATTAACACACATATAATATTTAGCATGCTTTTTAGGTTATTATAGTGTGTGCTTCCTTTTAAGTTATAATAGTGCACTATTCTTTCATTGCATCCCTGAAAACCTTCAATAGCAGTGTATTAAACTTATGAATGGAGCTTAAATAAAGCATTTCCTTGAACCTCGCAGTTACACCTGTGAGTGAAGTTCAAATGGATTGCTTGTTTGAGCCCTGCAGTCTAGACTCTTCTCGTCAAAACCAGGTTTACACATTATCTCTGCTGATCATCTGATAGCAAGTGCAATTTAACCAAGTGGTCACATCAGAGTGGGCATTCAGTGTTTTCACCTAACGTACACATAAAACTTCTTAATTTGAACAAACATGTACATAACATGTCATTACCTAGAATGATTGTCTCCAAAATAATGAAAGAATTGGGCGTGCATATTACTGAAGAATAAGTAATTGAGCTATATAAAACTAAGCAATTGGATTGAGGCTTCTTCTCTAAGTCAGTCAGTTGCTCCTGTGGCAGATGGAGCCACCCTGACAAAAACAAGACATAAACCTGACAAAGACCAGGGCTTAACAAAGACCTGAAAAAGATCAGATTGCTGCCACATGGGCATGAAACAACAGGTCAGGATCCAGGCCCTTACCCTGCCTTTGTCGTGCACTTGTCCTCAGTTAGAATGACCACAGTTCAGACTCAACTAGGGTATAAATGGACCCTCAAGGGAAAGCCCATTTTGGTTTTGTAGTTATGGATGGAGCCATGCCCTTGGACTAGAATGCCATCCAAGGATGCTTCTATGAATTGAGTGAGTCTTCACTGCCTCTTTGGTGAAAGAATATTTCTTCTGGGTATATCATTGAGTGAGTCCTTGCCCCTTTTGGATGAGAGACCCTCTCACTTTGGGTAGATTTTCCCTTTTATGAGTGAGTGTGTGCATTTTTGGTTCATATTTCTAGAAATAATATTACTTAAAGCTTAGGAATTAGTTGTGTAGTAGTATATTCCTAACTGACATCTGAACTTGTAATTTAATTTTGTCAGAAGAAATGCTGGGCAATTTTGTTGGCAATAAATCCACATTTTGTTTAGCTGCTGCTGTCTGTCTTGTGGGTGCCTCTCAACAGCTGCACAAAGTGAAATTTTAAAAGAATATCAGAAGGACTATTATGTTTTGCTATCCTGTCTTAAAAAGTCGCTTTTGTAGAAGATAAGAGATGGTGTCATTATCAAATGGAAATGCTTGCTCAGCCAAGCATCAGAGTGACGCAGCTTAGAGTAAAATTGTACTTGCTAAAGCTTTGACCCAGATCTGCTTTCAGTATCTTTTTATTCATGTTTTCTGTCACTGAAAGGAAATTGATGCGTTTTCTGATCTTATTTTCTGTACCATAATCAAAATATACTGAATACCTTTATTTGTGATTAACACATATAGTGCCTGCTTTTGCTATTCATCTGGATAATTGTATCTTTCAGAAAGACTATCTTATGGTTTTATTCTCTGGTGGTTTTTTTTTTTTTTTTTTTTTTTTTTTTTTTTTAAGAATTTATGAGTCTGAGCTTAAAAGTTACAAAAAACCCAACAACCCATATCAGAAATGAGGGTATTTTTCTCTAGCCAGACATATCTATTTCATCATAGTAAAGGATGAACCAAGGGGCATCACAGATTTCTTTATCAGTTTCTCCTGATGACTAGGTAGGTTTCTTATACAAGCTGGTGTGCTTAGTCAATAGTCTGACAACAGAAAAGGAGCACAGGAAGAAAGAATAGCTGTGCATCCAAACATCTGTGCCAGTTTGCTTAAGCAGCTGACCATTAGAATAAGTAGTGTGAATATTGAAATTGCTAGTGTACAATTTTCTATAGATTTTTCTTCTAGGCTTGTGAGTCTTTAATATACATAGACACTATCATTATCTTCTTTAAAGTATTAAAAACATGAACCACAATAAAGACAAAGTCAGTGCTCAGGTTTGTCTTTACTAGATTGCAAGAAAACTCTAAGAGCAAACTTAGGACCTATCTTTTTGGAAGCAGCCTGTGCGTCAGCCTGCTTAGGGAGGCTGTCTGTAAAAGTCTAAAGCCAACCAACCTATTGTAATAAAAAGCTGTTTATTTTCTCTTATCCTTGACATTGTTTTGTTCAAAACATAGGAAGCAATTAAGAAGGAAAATGTCTTTCATCTTCAGAGAAACTGAGATGGTGGTCATAAAAGGGCAAGAGTGGGTTGCAGTTTGGTAAGAAGTTCTGATAGGTTATGGATTTTCAATATGCACAGTTCTCCATGTCAGCAAAAACAGGTCATCACAGTTTTCTGTGACATTCATAACTAATTTAATGGACATCCTCTTATAATATGCTATTTAAGCCATACCCATTTTGTAATTGAAGTCTCAGTCCAAACGGTGACTGTGGCAATCTAGTTTTATTTCCAAAGTTGGCTTTTTGACTTTGTACTGTGTTGCAAAGTCATTTACTTGTATAGGTATGCATTTCATAAAGAAGTGTTTTGGTATTATTAAAAACTCAAACAAAATTATCAAAAAAGAAAGCTTTCTGAATCTTTCTGTTTCCAAAAAGGAAAACATTTGCTTCATCCATTATTAAATTTTTTCTCCAAAAGAGCGTGTGTACTTCTGAAAGCTTTTTTGCTGTAATTTATCACACAAGGTATTTAAAATATATGGCAAAGCAACTAAGTGTCTAAACCTTTCAATTGTACATGAAATGACCATACTGTGCTTTTGTGCCTGCACAGCCATGGGGTATTGGTGACACTTGAAAGAATGTTACACAGGCCAGGGAGGTCCCAGAAACTGTATATTACTTCAGTACATAGAGGATTGCCCTTGGTGGTTTCCTTATAAAGCATTTCTTTTCATGATTTTATTTCCCTTTTAAAATTCAGAGAGCTTTTATCTTTGAAGCTAATTTGAAGATTTATTTTGCCATTTTTGTTAGGTATAATTTCATACTGAGAGTTCCACCCTTTTTGTACCTTTCAGTTATTTAATTATATAAGTAATTTCTACTCAGGGAAACCAGCACATATGTGAAATTAAAATGATGCCAAAACCTATTTGAGTTTAATGGCTGTATAGTCCACACTCACTATTGCAGATTCATAATTTTCTTCTTGAAATTAATATAATTAAAAGATTGTTGATGCTGGGCTCCAGAATATTTGTGTCACCCTGTCGTCTATAAATATAATTCAGGAGCTGACAGGAGATAAGATAAAAGTCAATAAAAAGAGAATTATTTATTAAAAAGATCTAATGTTACAAGAACAGTACACAGGAACTATTATATTACTGTGTCTTCCACATTGTATATACCATTATATATAGCATATATACAGATTGTATACAATATATCTAACATTTTGATACGGGCCATGACAGTATCTTTCTTCTGGTCTGCAAAACAAAGTTTCCTTCTAATAATTTTTTTCCAAACAGATCTTGTGGCATTATACAAAAATACAGTCTCCTCAGTGATGCTAGACTGCACTATTACAATCTTCTACATGAAAAAGGAAAGAGCTTTCTTTTGCAACTAAAAAATAATATGTCATGTTAAGGAAACATCTTCTACAAAGTAACAAATAGGTAATACATAGGTACTTAAACATTTAAAACATGTTTATTAATATATTTAAGATGCAAAATACATATTCTGTTCATGTTGAATATAAAACATACCCCTTTTTGTCCCTGCAATACAACTACAGTACCTGATGGTCTGTTCAGTATTTCTATCTGTATCTTGATACTAGAGATCAAGACATATCTAGATGCAGCTCTATCTCCTCATCAGACTTTCATTCTTACAAAGCATAGCCATTTATTGTATTCAGAAAATTGGTTAACCAGAATGCTACCAGCAGCGACTGTAGCCTTTTTGAATACTCTGAAATAAAATGCATTGGCAAGCAACTGTATAAAAAATAGAGGAAATTATGCTTAACTGATTTATAAAATAGTAATTTTTCTTTTTGGTTCATCACTTTATTCTTGTTTATTTTAACCTTTCGAAAAATGATGGTTTGCTAACGCAAGTTCTCTGCACAGTAGAAATACTGCTGTGTTACAAATGACAGCAGGCAGTTTTTTCTATGACTTTGCTCTGTCAGCAAGGTACATTCCACCTTCCTGTCTTTGATCTTTTCCAGAAGCAGAGATACAGAAGGTCTCCTTCTGTCTCTTGTCTAGTCTGTGTTCAGCTAGCTATCCTGCCTTTGTTAATCTAGCAACATGGTGATGAAATAAATTGAAACCTTTTTTTTAAAATTATTTAAAATATTAGTAATAATTAGTATAAAGATTTGAGTTGAACCATCTCTGAAAATGTTACCAATCAAATGTTCAAAAGAAAGAAATAATAAGTCATCAGTCAGCTTTTTACCAAGCAAGCACTTTATCAAAGTTGTGCTTTCTTGGCTATTTTAAAGCTGCTAAGAAAGGGCACAGTTAGAGAGTACTAGCTAAATGTCAAGTATTATTTTGCTAGTGAGCTGGCAAAATAATAACATTTTAGACCCACAATCCATCCACCAAAATAGATTTGCATCAAAACTTTTACAGGGATGGACAACTAGATGAGCTATGCTATTAGGACTTGCCTGTTAAAACTCTTTTGACTTGATTTTTTCCAGACAAGAGAACGTTCATCCTAGACACAATCCCTAGACACATGGTAGTAAAACACCCTACCTTATAACACCATGCACACCATAAATGTACAAGCACACACACCATATACTCTGGGGATCATTTTGGTTCACAGGTGCCAATGTGTGGAAAGGCCTTCCAAAGTAGGAAGATTGTCCAAATTGTCTACTGAGTGAAAAATGGTTTGGTACAGCAAAAAGTGTGGATTAAAACTGATAACACGTAGTTCCTACAAGAATAATCTCTAGTGAGTTATAGAAATAATGCCAATTAGCTAAATAACTGGAATAATGCTCAGTAGCACTTATCCAAGTATTTTTTTCCAGACACAACATTCTCCAAAATATATCCTAGTGGAGTCTGTATATATGTGAATGATTACATTAAAAAAAAAGTTAATATGCTCTCCATAATATGCTTTCATATATACTTTCACTTGATTACCAAATATATATAAATCACAAAATCTTAGTAAAAATTTCACCTAGAGGAAAAACGAGAAGTTACAACTGAGAAGAGGTTGGAAAGGGTATGTTTATCTCCCTGCATTGCTTTATTTGTCCACTGAGCAGCCCAATGTATATAGTGTTTAAATGCCCAGTGGAGTTTTCATAGTTATATGCATGAGGAATTGATTTTTTATTTGTTATTGAAAATAAAGATTTGGTAGATTTGACATTAAATCATATGGTATTTGATAAAAAGCCAAACTTGCTTCCTTTTAAATTTGTGTTTAATCATTTTCTGTTTGCTTTGCAATAAAATAAATGGCTTTTCTGCTCCATTTTGCCACTTTCTGAGTGTGCTGTCTGGTATTGTATTGACAGTTCTTTTTGCTAATCAAATACATGTTCATACATTTTCAGAACAAATTCTCTGTAGTTTTGCAGCGGACCGTGTATCTAAACTGTATTTTTCTCTCATCTTAGTAGGAACAGCCAGCCATAGGGGTTGCAAGAAAAATATTAGACAAAAGTGTATCAAGCTTTGTTCTATTTTTAAAAAAGGATTTTTTTTCCCAAACCAAACATATGTACTGTACCAGACACCACTGTTTAAACACCGAATGATACATGACTGGCGTCACCAAAATTGAACATATTAAAAAAGTAAAATACATTTGACAGAAGTCACCTTTGCTTACAAAAGTTTATTACATACAATCTGCATATTTTTGGGCCAAGAAGTGTCCCCTCCCCAGAGGACATTTACAAATAAAAAAGAGAAAAAAACCTGATGAATTATTGACCATGTCTCCATCACTCCTCTAAGTGCACCACAGGCTTTTCTATGGGTCTTTAAGCATTAGCTTGGGTTTCCAGTTTCTCCACAGACATAAAAATCCAACCCTTGGTGTCATCAAGCTAAAGCAAACAAATAGCAACAACAACAAATTCTGCAGTCTTCACCATGAGGTTGAAGGAACCATCAGTGCCAACAGCAATGTAACAGAGGATGAGGAAGTGGACAAGACATGTAAGGTGGATTGAGCACTAGTTACTTTCCCTCCTGAAATTACAAGCAAAGTAATTAAGGAAAAAACAATGCAAAAGATTTTCAGTATATTTAGATACTAGATTTGCCCAAAGATTGTATTCTACTATGTTCAGCAAAAGCCTAACTTTTAGACAATGGATTTCCTTGAGAGAATCGCAATTACAAAATAGGGTCCCTATGCAGACATAAGGAAATTGGGGATTTTATGGTGATATCTACAGCAGACTACATGCTGGATCATCATACTCAGTCTCCACGAATAGGAAGTTCCATAAAGGTATGTGGTTTTATGCCTTAATCCTCAAAAAGAATTTGGCTGCAGAAGATGCCCTAAGTCACAACTACAAATATTCTTCCTGGATCAAAGAATGTAAGCTAGCCCTTGATCTTTATGTTTTGTTTTTTTTTTTTTTCTAGGGGAAAAAGTGGTCTTTTGCCCAGTAGTGTAGTAATGTCTTTAGATCACAGCGCTCCCTTAAAAAACTCTGCTATGAGGAAATTTGCCATGAGCTGGTGGTGGCAACAGGTCACAGGATGGGAAGGGAACTAGGCTGGATTTCTTTGGACCACAGCTGTCCTAAGTGGAATAGATCTGTGGTACACACTCTAATAAAAAATACCAGGTTAGAGGGAATGAAGCATTTTGTGGCATAGAGTTATGGCTCAAAAGATACGTGAACCAAGTATGCTATGGAGTAGGGGTTGGCATCTTCAGCATTCAGATGACAGCCCTGTAGATTGTACTAGACTAGATCTGAAGTTTGAGCCTGAGATTGAAGTTTCAGGCTCACATCTTTTGGCTATTACTCCTTCAGGACTAAAAAGCAACGTTTAGTAGACTTGTAAAGTGTTATCAGATAGTTAGAATTAAGACATCTTGTTGTGTTTAGGCAAAAGACAATGTTATTTTCTGGTTGTTCTTGTTGATATTCTTTCCTTTCTTGTGTAATATTTACACTTTAAACTCTTTCAACATATTGCAGCAACTGAGGAAATAGAAGCCAGATATCATCATTTTCTTCATGAAAATACATTACAGTCTAGTGGGACATGCCCCTTCCCGCGGCAAGGGGGTTGGAACTACATGAACTTTAAGACCCCTTCCAACTCAAACCATTCTATGATCTATGAAATGGCACTAGGTACCTTTGTTTCAGCTAAGAACTGAAGACTGTGATTAATGATTTTGTCTAATAGCTAGAGAATTGTGAGAACATTTTTTTCAGGTAGAGAATAACAGAGTTCATGAGCATTACCATAATCTCCACTCTTCCAAATAAAAGTGTAATCCTACCTGAAAAAGATGGAACTCTGATCTGGGGACTTGCAGTTCCATCTCCTCCTTCACTGACTGCACAGACCTCAATGATGTAGACACCAACATCAGGAAGAAGTACTACTGCAGAAGTTTTCTGTGTTTCTATAACTTGACTGTTGCTTTGGCCTTCTTGTCTAAATAATACCTGTGATCAACAGAGGAAACAGTGGTCATAGTGGTAATTACTGTTAAGTACAAGACATTTTATGTAGATAACACAGTCACTGAAATGTTAAGTGTTTCATGCTTTCATTAAGACTTTCTTGACATTACATTTGAACAGTCATCTGCTTTTACTCTCCCTTCCCACCAATGGTGTCAACACATTAGCAGCAAAGTATATTGGCAATTAATGAACATGAAAGGACATTGAATGTGATACAGAGTGAAGATATTGCATTTGGCCTCTCTAGCTTTGTGTGTTACGCATTTTTTTTTCTCCAAAATTTCTTCAAAATACATTTTGTCTTCCATTTGATGCAAACTCATATCCCCAAATTCATGTACATAGTCACATTTTAGGCTCAAGAACCCAAATGTAAAGAGAATGCCTTAAATAATATCCTTACTGGGTTCACCTTAGCTGGCTAACTAAACTGAGAATAGCTCAGATCTGTCCCTACATCTCCTGTGAAATTCAGTGCAAACTTGTGCTGCGTGGGAGGAAAGCAAGTGAATACACAGCTGTCTTTTTGGTACTTCTGTGAAAGAGTTTCTGTTCCCAGACAAAACTGAAAAGGTCAGAGAGGTGTTAAAAATGAAAGTAGACAACTCAACTTTTTCAGAATCTCATCTGTTCTGATAAAAGTTGGAGTAGTTTCTGTTCTATTTCACAGAATCACAGAATTGCTATGGTTGGAAGGGAACTTTAAGATCATCAAGTCCAACCATTATCTCACATCATATCCCTGAGCACCCTAGCTAGATGGCTTTTAAATACATCCAGGGATAGCGATTCAACCACTTCTCTGAGAACCCTGTTCTACATTTTTTCAATGTAGAATTTTTTTCTAATGTCTAACCTAAACCTCCCCTGGTGTAACTTAATACCATTTCCTCTTGTCCAGTCAACTGTTTTACATTTGAACGATTTTACACTTTCTTGGTGATACATCTTGATGTATCAGAGGGAATATCAGGTTGTAATCTATAGAAATGATCGTATATATTCTTAAAAAAAAAAACAGTCCCACATCTCTATGAAAGCATTCAAATAATTCTTCTTTGATTTGAAAGATTGCTGTGAATTCCACTGCTTTTTATGACTTGTTATTTAAGAATTAATCTGGATTTTACACTTTAAACTTCAAAACACTAAATGCCAGAAGTTACCATCACTGATTGTTGAACATCACCAACATGATCACAAAACAAGCCAAGGTATTTGTGTTTCTGCTCCATAAAAATATTAATTTTAATGTCATTTTAAGATGTCTAATTCTTCTGCATTTGTCTAAATCCTACTGCAGACAGAGTTAAATTGAAGTATTAGTAGGAAATTCATTGCCGGCTGGTCTTATCAATCATCAGTTCTGAGTTAGATATAATGAACTGATCTCCTTCGACGAAGCTTGCTCAACTTATAATCAGTAGCTGAAAATCACAGAACAGAAAATGTTGGGACATTTCTCTGTTTTCAATTTTGTTTATTGCTTTTCATGGTGAAAATGGATTGCAAGACAGTCTGTGTAGCATACTTACACACAAAAATGAGAAAGGAAAAAAACCCAACAAGGAAGATTACTAGTTGTTTGGAAGAGAGACAGGTGAGCAGGGAAGGGGAAGCACTGACCTTGTACCCCATTACATCAGACTCATTGGCTAGAGGTCTGACTGGCTCCCATCCAAGAGACACATGAGAGCCATCCTGTATCCACATAATATTGCCTGGTGCTTGGCTGGGAGCTGAGGAGAAAAAAATAACATGTACATAAATGTATTTTATAGGTAGCTTCCTTAAAGTCAAAATAATAATATTTCAGTCTTTCATGTCACTTAGAACTGGTTGTGTCTAGTTGGAATTCTAAAAGATTTTTTGTTGCATCAGAATTATTATTTTAGTAGTGTATTTACTCAGCCCACCCCCTGGGCTCCACAGAACTTATGAACTTGAACTCATTTTCCTCCCTTCTTTGTCAAAAGTGTTTCTAGGAAGATAGCCTTAGTTACGAATGCAAAGTCATATGATTTCATATCTAAATATCAAAGCAAAGCCGTGAATTGCAACTATACATGATTCCTGATTATTATACACTCTTATTAAAGGAAAACCTAAGAGGTTAGAGGTTGCTCCCTGAGTTCTCCCCTCGGGAAAATGTACTGAGATCACTTACGGGACTTCTTGGTTGCTGCACGCACAGCAGCGCTAGGCGGTCCGTACCCTGCAGCATTGTACGCCCTCACTGTTAGGTGATATAATGTGTTTCCTTCTAACCCTGTCAGGAGGATGGATGACTCATTTCCCTCAGTTTTGACCTTTTCTGCTGCTTCTTCCTGCTCCATGTCCTTCCAGTAACCAACCTGCCAATAAGCAACCAAAAGAAGGATTAATACAGGTATCTAGGAAGCCCACACTTCCAGAAGCTCATACTTGTTTGTGGGCGAATTCTTTTTCCCTCTACTGCAGTAAGCAACCCAGGATGAATCAATATAGGGCTATGGGCCAAAGGTTCTTAATTGCTAGCAAGATGTCTTCAAGAAATAAAGCCAGTATTGTAGTATGCTAATTGCTAACTTAGAGTAGAAACTGATGTCATACGAAAACATAGATACTAGAGAGGGGGGATAGAAAACTCAAGCTTGTACCTAATTAACAATAGCCGAAGATGGGAACTACTTGGAACTGTATAAAACTGGGCTATTTGGGCTAATAAACGGAGAACGACCATTAATCGTATCGGTGTCAGTCGTTACTCGGGTCGAGCTGCTGTTACCTGTGTTCCCAATACTTGTTATCCTGTGGAGGGTCTTTTTTGCCACTTCTGCCTTTTGTCTGGTCATCAGGCCCTTTTAAACACATTGGATTGGCAACCTAATCTAAAAGCCAAGGAATGCTTACTTCTTGAGACTCAGAATATCACCTGAAGCATGTTGAATTTTCAGAATATCACCTGAAGCATGTTGAATTGATGTGTAGTAGCATGAGAAGAAGTAACTACAAGATGGAAGAGCAGAGGATGAACATTTGCAGGGAGTCAACAGTATTTCACAGAATCCAAGGAAATCCTCTGGTAGGTCACCAGAATATCTAACTTCACCCTGGAAAGCTCTGATGTTAAGAAGTGTTGTGAGCAGTATTCCCTTCCTGGACATGTTCAACTGAGGGATATGAGATTTCTTATCTGTGTAACGAATGGGAAATAACAGAACACTGAAGAAAATCTTTCATGTGGAAAATCTTTCATCTGAAATATCTTATCTGGAGAAAAACAAGGATTCAGTTTTAGTTCTTGGATGTAAAGAGATTTCTGGTAAATCTAATTTTGATGGTATGTTTATGCCTGTCCTTTTCAGACATAAAATCCCTAAACAATCTTTGGTAGTTCTTAGTCCATATTTCTGGTATCTGCACTTAGTTTATCATAATCTGAAATATGTTAGAGACCTGGGCTAGTACTTTGAGTAGTTTCTTTCCTCAGAGACCAAGTATTTGTAAGGCATAACTGGAAAAAAAAAGCAGTGTTGTCTCCTTTTAATGTATCTAGGTGACCTACACAAACAAGGTAATTCTCATGGGCCCCTATTTTCCCTGACAGAAGATGTCACTAATATGCCATTCAAAGACCTGTATTCAGTTTAACATTATTCATGCTGAGACCTACTTGCATTTATTACACATTTTGACCTTTTCTGTGAATTTTGTTATTTCATAATAAGTTATTCATATTATATCTGGATAACTTTTCCTCTGAGAAAAAGGTCATGGACAATACAGCACTGTTGTGAAGGTATTCCAGAAAATGGCAAACTAAAGTAACCAAGAAGTTCATAGGAAAATAAGACCAATAAGTACAATGCTGACCTTTTATAATTGCACTAAGACTGCCATTTAAAAAAAAAAAAAAATCTAGAAATTCTTGGCTGCAGAAATATACATTTTGGGGTCATAGCTTCACATAAGTAAAGTGGTTTAGTTAACTTTGATCAAGGGTATATCAGTTTCTGCCAAGTCAAAATCTTTTCTTTCAATGGTAAAATTCATGTAAATACTTTGTGTGTACCTGCATCATCTCATGTTAAAATGCTGTTGCTTTAAGTCTTAAATTAATTACAACTCAGCAAATCAACCTGTAGTCACCACTTGTGGTTGAATGATTCACAGGTATTTTGCTGGCTGAATAACTGACCAACTTTGTTGAAGTAACACTAGTTACACTTGCTGAAGTAACACCTAGTCACATCTTTTTAGGAAAGAGAAAAGAATCCACGACCATTTATTCATGTACTGGGATTAAGCCTCCAATGCTTATTATCTCTTGGGCAGTCAGACTGGCTGGAGAGCAGCCCTGAGGA
>NW_008588019.1:0-216 GCF_000691845.1 Merops nubicus
ATCTCCCCCCTCCCCCTGCCTCCAGCTTCAGCCGTGTGTCCCCGGGGAGGCTTTAAACACCAGGAGGGGCCTTTTCTGAGAGGTTTTGTAGCACATCGTCGATTCTGTCGTCTTCAATAACCACTGGAAAGCAGGGGAAAAAAAAGAACCACAAAGCAGAGGGGTGAGGGATCCTCTGCTGCCACGCTCCCCTCGCCACCCAAGGTCACCCCGGGG
>NW_008588019.1:324-576 GCF_000691845.1 Merops nubicus
CCCTGGGGAAGGTTCCTACACCCTGGCAAAGGTGCCCTGTCCCCACGGAAGGTCCTTTCTCCTCTGCCCACCAGGGATGGTCCTCAGGGCACGATGGGGGAGGTCCCTGCTGCCTACACCCCACCCGAGTGCCTGACTCATGATCCCCTGTCCCCAGGGCAGGTCCCCGCTACCGAAGTCCCCGGGGAAGGTCCCTGGGGCAGGATGTCCAACATCCCCCCGGGAGCCCGGGGACATCCCGCCTCGTCCCTC
>NW_008588020.1:0-688 GCF_000691845.1 Merops nubicus
CACCCTTCACCCTGCCCTTCCCGGGGAAACCCGCGAGCTTCCCGGTGCTGGAAACCACCACCCTGTGCTCCCAGACACCCCTGGTCTCCCGGGGCTTCCCGGGCACACTGCTCCCAGGCAGATCCTCCGTGCCTGCCTGACAGCACCTCCTGCTCCAGCTGCTGCTGTTGGATAAAAAGCACGTGGGGGTTTATCGTGAGTGGCAGCGGAGCTCTGCGGGCAGGGGTTTCCTCCAGAGCCACACGTGGTGGGCAGAGGCCAGGGCTGAGGCCAGGGCAGAGGCCAGGGCTGAGGCCAGGGCTGAGGCCAGGCGGGTAGGGTGAGGACAGGGACTGTCATCACAAGCCAGGCCATGGCCACCATGGCCACATGGGTGGCATTGTGCCTAGGAGCAAACTGGAAGTGGTTTGCTGATGCAAGCTCTGCCCTCTGGATGCAAACCACAGCACAGCATGCAGAGACCTAACTCTTTTCTGCTGATCCCACAACATGGAGATGTTTGTCTGTGTCAGGATCTTGTCTTAGTGACCGTGAGAATAAAGAGAAACCACTTTTGGAGCATGAAGAAGCCTGGCACCTTGTGGGTTCAATGGGGAATGTGGGCAGCAATGCAAATGTGACCAAAAGCTCAGGGGAAAGAAGTCAGGCAAGCACAGGAATCCTAGAATCATAGAATGTTAGGGGTTGG
>NW_008588021.1:0-344 GCF_000691845.1 Merops nubicus
GTAGCAACGTGCTCAAAAGAAGAGAAAGTGATGTGCTGATATGCAAATGAGGGGATGATTTCTCCCTGGCTTTCTTCTGCTGGCCTAAGCAGTTGTCTTCCAACTTAGTTATGACAACCTTGGCTGGTCTTCTGAAGCCCAGAGCTTCCTGTGCCTTGAGTTCTTGGCCTCCACAACCTGTTCAGTGACTCAAAAATTTTCACTTATCTCTTGGAGAATTTTCTGGCTTTCCTTTTTTTTGTTGTGGGGGATTTCCTGTTTTGCTTCTAGCACGTGGTAGAAAGTGCAGAGGTTCCAGAGGTCTTCTCTAAGCTGCTCCTTGTTGGGTTTGCTTCTGATTTCAT
>NW_008588021.1:588-790 GCF_000691845.1 Merops nubicus
TCTGCATGTCTGGGGGGCTCCAGAGTTCTTCTCCCCATCACAGCTGGGCTGAGAGAAACAAATGCTCTTAAAAGGACCATTTTTGATGCTTTTGAAACTGAATCTGGAAACAAAAAAATCAGCATGTCCTCCCACCCAACCCAGGTAAAATTTAGGCAGTTCAAGGCAGTTTGTCTCTTTTTTTTCAGATATTTTCAGCAGA
>NW_008588022.1:0-236 GCF_000691845.1 Merops nubicus
CCCGGGATGTATTTGTCTTGTCTGTCTGGGGCTGCTTTGCTAAGTCTCTGTGTAAACTGAAAGAGGCTTTCTCCCCCTTTTTCCTCCCCTCCTCAGCTCACCACCTTTTTTTAATTAAAGCTTTTAACTCACCCGGTGTTTACTGTCTTATGTAAAGTATCTAAACAAACAGACCCGGCCGAATACAAACACCAAAAGGGAGCCGGCCCCCCATTCTTACCCCTTTATTGTCCACA
>NW_008588022.1:442-655 GCF_000691845.1 Merops nubicus
AGGTGGGGGCACAGAGGCGGCGATGCTGGGGGCCGGGGCGGGAGGAGGTCGCTGGGCTCCAGGCACTCCCTGCTCCCACACGGGCACCTTGCAGCTGTCAGAGAAGGCGGCGGAGGCAAAGAGGTGAAATCCCTTGCTTCAGCACCCAAACCTCGCATCCTCTGCCTCATCCAGCAGGAAACATCGTGGGGGGGGAGGGGCGAGAGAGACACC